>NW_026607087.1:137500-160000 GCF_029890125.1 Rhinichthys klamathensis goyatoka
CTCTACAGTATGTACAGTGTGTGTGTGTGTGTGTGTGTGTTGTGTGTGTGTGTGCTGCAGGTGTTGGTCTCCACAGTATGTACAGTGTGTGTGTGTGTGTGTGTGTGTGTGTGTGTGTGTGTGTGTGTGTGTGTGTGTGTGTGTGTGTGTGTTGTGTGTGTGTGCTGCAGGTGTTGGTCTCCACAGTATGTACAGTGTGTGTGTGTGTGTGTGTGTGTGTGTTGTGTGTGTGTGCTGCAGGTGTTGGTCTCCACAGTATGTACAGTGTGTGTGTGTGTGTGTGTGTGTGTGTGTGTGTGTGTGTGTGTGTGTGTGTGTGTGTGTGTGTGTGTGTGTGTGTGTGTGTGTGTGTGTGTTGTGTGTGTGTGCTGCAGGTGTTGGTCTCTACAGTATGTACAGTGTGTGTGTGTGTGTGTTGTGTGTGTGTGCTGCAGGTGTTGGTCTCCACAGTATGTGTGTGTGTGTGTGTGTGTGTGTGTGTGTGTGTGTGTGTGTGTGTGTGTTGTGTGTGTGTGCTGCAGGTGTTGGTCTCTACAGTATGTACAGTGTGTGTGTGTGTGTGTGTGTGTGTGTGTTGTGTGTGTGTGCTGCAGGTGTTGGTCTCCACAGTATGTACAGTGTGTGTGTATGTGTGTGTGTGTGTTGTGTTTGTGTGCTGCAGGTGTGGGTCTCTACAGTATGTACAGTGTGTGTGTGTCAAGTCAAGTCAAGTCACATTTATTTATATAGCGCTTTTTTTTCACAATACAGATTGCATCAAAGCAGCTTCACAGTGATAACATGAAAGTAGTACAACACAGTTCAATAATATTGTTGAATATTAAATATCCCCAACTAAGCAAGCCAAAAGCAAGGCGACAGTGGCAAGGAACCAAAACTCCATCAGATTGGATGGAGAAAAAAACCTTGGGAGAACCCAGGCTAGTCAGGGGCCAGTTCTCCTCTGGCTAACAATCATAGGGTTTTAAAGAAGCTTTACAGTAAGTGCATATCAGAGAGTACCTGGAAAAAATACATTTAAGCCGCGTTTCCACCGCAGGAACTTTACCCAGGAACTAGGAACTTTGGCCTGGTACTCGGTGTGTTTACACCGCAGGAACCAGGGTCTAAATGAAGTTCCGGGTAGATATTTCCCCCTCCGAAAGTCCCTGCTCGCGAGGTAGTACTTTTTCAAAGTTCAGGAACTTTCGCGGGTGGGGCTTGTGCGCTGAACATGCTGATTGGTTGTGTTCACGCCGCATTATGATTGGATAACTCCGCGCAGCATTTTATTTTAACCGGAATTTTTAGAATCTATTGCAGTTCGTGGCTTCATGCAGTAATGAAGTTCCATGCAGTAAGAGTTGTCTGTCTGCAAATATGGAATTTAATAAAAATAAAAAAGGCAGCTGGACCGACGACGAGATTCAGGCTTTATTAAGCGTATTTGCGGAAGAGAAATTTTCTGCGCGTTCGTCCCAGCCTTCTCACGGTCAATGTCCGCAATAGCTGATAACATACGCTGTCTAATTTTAGATCTAACGTTAGCATTACGAGCTTTCTGAACACGCTTTAGTATCAGTGCTCGTCTCTTTTCTGCCGTTTTGTTAATTACCTGGTTAGTAAACCAATACATCTCAAACAACTGCAGCACAGTGTGAATCTCTTCCATATTTATTATAAATGTGGCGCTCAAAACTGATTACTGTCCTTTACAGTCTACTGTCCGTCACAAGCAAGCAATGAGCAGTCGCGCGCAGTTTACCCGGTACTTTAGACCGCGATGTAAACGCAGAAAGCTACCGGTCTGGGGCAAAAAAAGTTCCTGGGAAAAAAGTTCCTGGGACAAATTGTTCCGGGCAATTGCGGTGGAAACGCGGCTTTAGTTAATCATGTAATATTTAGGGGATAACATATCGCCGGTGTTGAGTCGTCTCTTCACAGGCGTTGGTCTTCTCATCACAGGCGTTGAGGCATCCGAAATCCCCGTGAGAGGCAGGATACCAAACTGGAGCCTACGAACGCCATTTTTCTCGGGACAAGCGTCCCGAGATAACAGCAGAAAGGCAGATGGGAAATAATTAGCATAGCTGATGTTCATAATGATTTCCATTACACGGGAGTAGGTGTTAGAAAACCATAATCTCACAACTCTCCGTAACCCAAACTCTCCGCAACCACACAACACACACTGCTGCAGGTGTTGGTCTCTACAGTGTGTACAGTGTGTGTGTGTGTGTGTGTGTGTGTGTGTGAGTGAGTGAGTGATTATAGATCAGCTTCACTCTTCTCTCTCTCTGTTTCTGCTGATCACTTGAAACCTCACCGTGGGGAATCCGGTTGTCATGGAGATGCCAGTGTCTCTGACATCATCAGACGAGATCATCCGTCAATCCCACTGTCTGCGTTTCTTTAGCAACAGCTCATATTATGGGCTGAGTTCCCATGATGCATCTGGACTTATTCACTCAGTACTAGGGGTCATGCACGTGGAGGGGTCATGTTTACCTGAAGGCTCCGAGACGGACATATGGCTGAGCCAATCAGAGCCCAGAGCTGATCACAAGCCACGCCTTCCCTCCCTGAGAAGGAGAAACAGCTGGGAAAGAACATCTGCTAATGATGTCATCCCCACATATTTAGGGGATAACATATCGCCGGTGTTGAGTCGTCTCTTCACAGGCGTTGGTCTTCTCATCACAGGCGTTGAGGCATCCGAAATCCCCGTGAGAGGCAGGATACCAAACTGGAGCCTACGAACGCCATTTTTCTCGGGACAAGCGTCCCGAGATAACAGCAGAAAGGCAGATGGGAAATAATTAGCATAGCTGATGTTCATAATGATTTCCATTACACGGGAGTAGGTGTTAGAAAACCATAATCTCACAACTCTCCGTAACCCAAACTCTCCGCAACCACACAACACACACTGCTGCAGGTGTTGGTCTCTACAGTGTGTACAGTGTGTGTGTGTGTGTGTGTGTGTGTGTGTGTGTGTGTGTGTGTGTGTGTGTGTGTGTGTGTGTGTTGTGTGTGTGTGCTGCAGGTGTTGGTCTCTACAGTATGTACAGTGTGTGTGTGTGTGTGTGTGTGTGTGTGTGTGTGTGTTGTGTGTGTGTGCTGCAGGTGTTGGTCTCTACAGTGTGTACAGTGTGTGTGTGTGTGTGTGTGTGTGTGTGTGTGTGTTGTGTGTGTGTGCTGCAGGTGTTGGTCTCTACAGTATGTACAGTGTGTGTGTGTGTGTGTGTGTGTGTGTGTGTGTGTGTGTGTGTGTAGTGTGTGTGTGCTGCAGGTGTTGGTCTCTACAGTATGTACAGTGTGTGTGTGTGTGTGTGTGTGTGTGTGTGTGTGTGTGTGTGTGTTGTGTGTGTGTGCTGCAGGTGTTGGTCTCTACAGTGTGTACAGTGTGTGTGTGTGTGTGTGTGTGTGTGTGTGTGTGTGTGTGTGTGTGTGTGTGTGTGCTGCAGGTGTTGGTCTCTACAGTATGTACAGTGTGTGTGTGTCTGTGTGTGTGTGTGTGTTGTGTGTGTGTGTGCTGCAGGTGTTGGTCTCTACAGTATGTACAGTGTGTGTGTGTGTGTGTGTGTGTGTGTGTGTGTGTGTTGTGTGTGTGTGCTGCAGGTGTTGGTCTCTACAGTATGTACAGTGTGTGTGTGTGTGTGTGTGTGTGTTGTGTGTGTGTGCTGCAGGTGTTGGTCTCTACAGTGTGTACAGTGTGTGTGTGTGTGTGTGTGTGTGTGTGTGTTGTGTGTGTGTGCTGCAGGTGTTGGTCTCTACAGTGTGTACAGTGTGTGTGTGTGTGTGTGTGTGTGTGTGTGTGTGTGTGTGTGTGTTGTGTGTGTGTGCTGCAGGTGTTGGTCTCCACAGTATGTACAGTGTGTGTGTGTGTGTGTTAGTGTGTGTGTGTTGTGTGTGTGTGCTGCAGGTGTTGGTCTCCACAGTATGTACAGTGTGTGTGTGTGTGTGTGTGTTGCGTGTGTGTGCTGCAGGTGTTGGTCTCCACAGTATGTGTGTGTGTGTGTGTGTGTGTGTGTGTGTGTGTGTGTGTGTTGTGTGTGTGTGCTGCAGGTGTTGGTCTCTACAGTATGTACAGTGTGTGTGTGTGTGTGTGTGTGTGTGTGTGTGTGTGTGTGTGTGTGTGTGTGTGTGTGTGTGTGTGTGTGTGTGTGTTGTGTGTGTGTGTGTGTGTGTGTGTGTGTGTGTGTGTGTGTGTGTGTGTTGTGTGTGTGTGCTGCAGGTGTTGGTCTCTACAGTATGTACAGTGTGTGTGTGTGTGTGTGTGTGTGTGTGTGTGTGTTGTGTGTGTGTGCTGCAGGTGTTGGTCTCTACAGTGTGTACAGTGTGTGTGTGTGTGTGTGTGTGTGTGTGTGTGTGTGTGTGTGTGTGTGTGTGTGTGTGTGTGTGCTGCAGGTGTTGGTCTCTACAGTATGTACAGTGTGTGTGTGTGTGTGTGTGTGTTGTGTGTGTGTGCTGCAGGTGTTGGTCTCTACAGTATGTACAGTGTGTGTGTGTGTGTGTGTGTGTGTGTGTGTGTGTGTGTGTGTGTGTGTGTGTGTGTGTGTGTGTGTGTGTGTGTGTGTGTGCTGCAGGTGTTGGTCTCTACAGTGTGTACAGTGTGTGTGTGTGTGTGTGTGTGTGTGTGTGTGTGTGTGTGTTGTGTGTGTGCTGCAGGTGTTGGTCTCTACAGTATGTACAGTGTGTGTGTGTGTGTGTGTGTGTGTGTGTGTGTGTGTTGTGTGTGTGCTGCAGGTGTTGGTCTCTACAGTATGTACAGTGTGTGTGTGTGTGTCTGTGTGTGTGTGTGTGTTGTGTGTGTGTGCTGCAGGTGTTGGTCTCTACAGTATGTACAGTGTGTGTGTGTGTGTGTGTGTGTGTGTGTGTGTGTGTTGTGTGTGTGTGCTGCAGGTGTTGGTCTCTACAGTGTGTACAGTGTGTGTGTGTGTGTGTGTGTGTGTGTGTGTTGTGTGTGTGTGCTGCAGGTGTTGGTCTCTACAGTATGTACAGTGTGTGTGTGTGTGTGTGTGTGTGTGTGTGTGTGTGTGTTGTGTGTGTGTGCTGCAGGTGTTGGTCTCTACAGTATGTACAGTGTGTGTGTGTGTGTGTGTGTGTTGTGTGTGTGTGCTGCAGGTGTTGGTCTCTACAGTGTGTACAGTGTGTGTGTGTGTGTGTGTGTGTGTGTGTGTGTGTGTGTGTGTTGTGTGTGTGTGCTGCAGGTGTTGGTCTCTACAGTATGTACAGTGTGTGTGTGTGTGTGTGTGTTGTGTGTGTGTGTGCTGCAGGTGTTGGTCTCTACAGTATGTACAGTGTGTGTGTGTGTGTGTGTGTTGTGTGTGTGTGCTGCAGGTGTTGGTCTCTACAGTGTGTACAGTGTGTGTGTGTGTGTGTGTGTGTGTGTTGTGTGTGTGTGCTGCAGGTGTTGGTCTCTACAGTATGTACAGTGTGTGTGTGTGTGTGTGTGTGTTGTGTGTGTGTGCTGCAGGTGTTGGTCTCTACAGTATGTACAGTGTGTGTGTGTGTGTGTGTGTGTGTGTTGTGTGTGTGTGCTGCAGGTGTTGGTCTCTACAGTATGTACAGTGTGTGTGTGTGTGTGTGTGTTGTGTGTGTGTGTGCTGCAGGTGTTGGTCTCTACAGTATGTACAGTGTGTGTGTGTGTGTGTGTGTTGTGTGTGTGTGCTGCAGGTGTTGGTCTCTACAGTGTGTACAGTGTGTGTGTGTGTGTGTGTGTGTGTGTTGTGTGTGTGTGCTGCAGGTGTTGGTCTCTACAGTATGTACAGTGTGTGTGTGTGTGTGTGTGTGTGTGTTGTGTGTGTGTGCTGCAGGTGTTGGTCTCTACAGTATGTACAGTGTGTGTGTGTGTGTGTGTGTGTGTGTGTGTGTGTTGTGTGTGTGTGCTGCAGGTGTTGGTCTCTACAGTGTGTACAGTGTGTGTGTGTGTGTGTGTGTGTGTGTTGTGTGTGTGTGCTGCAGGTGTTGGTCTCTACAGTATGTACAGTGTGTGTGTGTGTGTGTGTGTGTGTGTTGTGTGTGTGTGCTGCAGGTGTTGGTCTCTACAGTATGTACAGTGTGTGTGTGTGTGTGTGTGTGTGTGTGTGTTGTGTGTGTGTGCTGCAGGTGTTGGTCTCTACAGTATGTACAGTGTGTGTGTGTGTGTGTGTGTGTTGTGTGTGTGTGCTGCAGGTGTTGGTCTCTACAGTATGTACAGTGTGTGTGTGTGTGTGTGTGTGTGTGTGTGTGTGCTGCAGGTGTTGGTCTCTACAGTATGTACAGTGTGTGTGTGTGTGTGTGTGTGTTGTGTGTGTGTGCTGCAGGTGTTGGTCTCTACAGTATGTACAGTGTGTGTGTGTGTGTGTGTGTGTGTGTTGTGTGTGTGTGCTGCAGGTGTTGGTCTCTACAGTATGTACAGTGTGTGTGTGTGTGTGTGTGTGTTGTGTGTGTGTGCTGCAGGTGTTGGTCTCTACAGTATGTACAGTGTGTGTGTGTGTGTGTGTGTGTGTGTGTGTTGTGTGTGTGTGCTGCAGGTGTTGGTCTCTACAGTATGTACAGTGTGTGTGTGTGTGTGTGTGTGTGTGTTGTGTGTGTGTGCTGCAGGTGTTGGTCTCTACAGTATGTACAGTGTGTGTGTGTGTGTGTGTGTGTGTGTGTGTGTTGTGTGTGTGTGCTGCAGGTGTTGGTCTCTACAGTATGTACAGTGTGTGTGTGTGTGTGTGTGTGTTGTGTGTGTGTGCTGCAGGTGTTGGTCTCTACAGTATGTACAGTGTGTGTGTGTGTGTGTGTGTGTGTGTGTGCTGCAGGTGTTGGTCTCTACAGTATGTACAGTGTGTGTGTGTGTGTGTGTGTGTTGTGTGTGTGTGCTGCAGGTGTTGGTCTCTACAGTATGTACAGTGTGTGTGTGTGTGTGTGTGTGTGTGTTGTGTGTGTGTGCTGCAGGTGTTGGTCTCTACAGTATGTACAGTGTGTGTGTGTGTGTGTGTGTGTGTGTTGTGTGTGTGTGCTGCAGGTGTTGGTCTCTACAGTATGTACAGTGTGTGTGTGTGTGTGTGTGTGTGTGTGTGCTGCAGGTGTTGGTCTCTACAGTATGTACAGTGTGTGTGTGTGTGTGTGTGTGTTGTGTGTGTGTGCTGCAGGTGTTGGTCTCTACAGTATGTACAGTGTGTGTGTGTGTGTGTGTGTGTGTGTTGTGTGTGTGTGCTGCAGGTGTTGGTCTCTACAGTATGTACAGTGTGTGTGTGTGTGTGTGTGTGTGTGTTGTGTGTGTGTGCTGCAGGTGTTGGTCTCTACAGTGTGTACAGTGTGTGTGTGTGTGTGTGTGTGTGTGTTGTGTGTGTGTGCTGCAGGTGTTGGTCTCTACAGTATGTACAGTGTGTGTGTGTGTGTGTGTGTGTGTGTTGTGTGTGTGTGCTGCAGGTGTTGGTCTCTACAGTATGTACAGTGTGTGTGTGTGTGTGTGTGTGTGTGTTGTGTGTGTGTGCTGCAGGTGTTGGTCTCTACAGTGTGTACAGTGTGTGTGTGTGTGTGTGTGTGTGTGTGTGTGTGTGTGTGTTGTGTGTGTGTGCTGCAGGTGTTGGTCTCTACAGTATGTACAGTGTGTGTGTGTGTGTGTGTGTGTGTGTGTGCTGCAGGTGTTGGTCTCTACAGTATGTACAGTGTGTGTGTGTGTGTGTGTGTGTTGTGTGTGTGTGCTGCAGGTGTTGGTCTCTACAGTATGTACAGTGTGTGTGTGTGTGTGTGTGTGTGTGTTGTGTGTGTGTGCTGCAGGTGTTGGTCTCTACAGTATGTACAGTGTGTGTGTGTGTGTGTGTGTGTGTGTTGTGTGTGTGTGCTGCAGGTGTTGGTCTCTACAGTGTGTACAGTGTGTGTGTGTGTGTGTGTGTGTGTGTTGTGTGTGTGTGCTGCAGGTGTTGGTCTCTACAGTATGTACAGTGTGTGTGTGTGTGTGTGTGTGTGTGTTGTGTGTGTGTGCTGCAGGTGTTGGTCTCTACAGTATGTACAGTGTGTGTGTGTGTGTGTGTGTGTGTGTTGTGTGTGTGTGCTGCAGGTGTTGGTCTCTACAGTGTGTACAGTGTGTGTGATTCAGTGGTGGATCTGAAAGCGACACTACAGAAGTGAAACCGCCTGACGGGGATTTCAAAACCACTGGGACTTTTCTGTCCACAGTCTGAGGTCACGCATGCTATCATTACCCATAATCCATCATTACCCATAATCCATCATTACCCATAATCCATCATTACCCATAATCCACCTGTGCAGAGAGCAATAGTAGTCCAGATACTCGTATGTTCTGTTTATTTACGTTCCTGATCTCAATCACGGTCATGAAGAATCAGTTCCTCTTCAGCTTCTCTTCTCTTCTCTGATGACGAGGGCGGGGCTTTAACCTGTCACTCACATGAGATCAGCCAATAGCAAACCACAACCATCCAATCAACTCCCCACAGACACAATCAAGCCCCGCCCACATGTGTTCTTGTTCCTGAAGCGTTTCACTCGATATACGACACAATAGAGGAGAGAAGATGAGCGAAACTTCAGATTCATGTCGACTTTATTGCAACATATTATTTCCCAGTTGTGAGTTTATATCTCACAATTCTGACTTTTCTGTGAGATTACCTTTCATGGACACTCCTCAGGGAAGGCTTGAGCTCGGAGGATCCGGCCGGTGTTTGGCAAACGTCGGAAACACTGTTTCTCTTCCCAGTTTAAAGTGCAGCAGCTCAAAGGCATGATGTTAAAGCGGCGGTTTATTTTCTGGCTCCTTCGGGTGTTTCTGATGAAAATGCAGCGAGATTGAGATGTTCTTGGCAGCGCCACTGAAGCTGTGTGAGAATAAACTACATCATCCACACACTCAAGCACACACACTCAAGCACACACACTTAAGCACACACACTCAAGCACACACAGCACACACACTCAAGCACACACAGCACACACACTCAAGCACACACACTCAAGCACACACACTCAAGCACACACACTCAAGCACACACAGCACACACACTCAAGCACACACAGCACACACACTCAAGCACACACAGCACACACACTCAAGCACACACACTTAAGCACACACAGCACACACACTCAAGCACACACACTTAAGCACACACAGCACACACACTCAAGCACACACACTGAAGCACACACACTGGTGCTGGTCCTGCTTATCATGGACAGATGCACTTTTATGACGGACAGATGCACTTTTATGATGGATAGATGCACTTTTATGACGGACAGATGCACTTTTATGATGGACAGATCCACTTTTATGATGGATAGATGCACTTTTATGATGGACAGATGCACTTTTATGACGGACAGATGCACTTTTATGATGGATAGATGCACTTTTATGATGGACAGATGCACTTTTATGATGGACAGATCCACTTTTATGATGGATAGATGCACTTTTATGACGGACAGATGCACTTTTATGATGGATAGATGCACTTTTATGATGGACAGATGCACTTTTATGATGGACAGATGCACTTTTATGATGGATAGATGCACTTTTATGATGGACAGATGCACTTTTATGATGGACAGATCCACTTTTATGATGGACAGATGCACTTTTATGATGGACAGATGCACTTTTATGATGGATAGATGCACTTTTATGATGGACAGATCCACTTTTATGATGGATAGATGCACTTTTATGATGGACAGATGCACTTTTATGACGGACAGATGCACTTTTATGATGGATAGATGCACTTTTATGATGGACAGATGCACTTTTATGATGGACAGATGCACTTTTATGATGGATAGATGCACTTTTATGATGGACAGATGCACTTTTATGATGGACAGATCCACTTTTATGATGGACAGATGCACTTTTATGATGGACAGATGCACTTTTATGATGGATAGATGCACTTTTATGATGGACAGATCCACTTTTATGATGGATAGATGCACTTTTATGATGGACAGATGCACTTTTATGATGGACAGATGCACTTTTATGATGGACAGATGCACTTTTATGATGGACAGATCCACTTTTATGATGGACAGATGCACTTTTATGATGGACAGATCCACTTTTATGATGGACAGATGCACTTTTATGATGGACAGATCCACTTTTATGATGGATAGATGCACTTTTATGATGGACAGATGCACTTTTATGATGGACAGATGCACTTTTATGATGGACAGATGCACTTTTATGATGGACAGATGCACTTTTATGATGGATAGATGCACTTTTATGATGGACAGATCCACTTTTATGATGGACAGATGCACTTTTATGATGGACAGATCCACTTTTATGATGGACAGATGCACTTTTATGATGGACAGATCCACTTTTATGATGGACAGATCCACTTTTATGATGGACAGATGCACTTTTATGATGGACAGATCCACTTTTATGATGGATAGATGCACTTTTATGATGGACAGATGCACTTTTATGATGGATAGATGCACTTTTATGATGGACAGATCCACTTTTATGATGGACAGATGCACTTTTATGATGGACAGATGCACTTTTATGATGGACAGATGCACTTTTATGATGGACAGATCCACTTTTATGATGGACAGATGCACTTTTATGATGGACAGATCCACTTTTATGATGGATAGATGCACTTTTATGATGGACAGATGCACTTTTATGATGGACAGATGCACTTTTATGATGGACAGATGCACTTTTATGATGGACAGATGCACTTTTATGATGGATAGATGCACTTTTATGATGGACAGATGCACTTTTATGATGGACAGATGCACTTTTATGATGGATAGATGCACTTTTATGATAGACAGATGCACTTTTATGATAGACAGATGCACTGTTATGATGGACAGATGCACTTTTATGATGGACAGATGCACTTTTATGATGGATAGATGCACTTTTATGATGGACAGATGCACTTTTATGATGGACAGATGCACTTTTATGATGGATAGATGCACTTTTATGATAGACAGATGCACTTTTATGATAGACAGATGCACTGTTATGATGGACAGATGCACTTTTATGATAGACAGATGCACTTTTATGATAGACAGATGCACTTTTATGATAGACAGATGCACTTTTATGATAGACAGATGCACTTTTATGATGGACAGATGCACTTTTATGATGGACAGATGCACTGTTATGATGGACAGATGCACTTTTATGATGGACAGATGCACTTTTATGATGGAAAGATGCACTTTTATGATGGACAGATGCACTTTTATGATGGATAGATGCACTTTTATGATAGACAGATGCACTTTTATGATAGACAGATGCACTGTTATGATGGACAGATGCACTTTTATGATGGACAGATGCACTTTTATGATGGATAGATGCACTTTTATGATGGATAGATGCACTTTTATGATGGACAGATGCACTTTTATGATGGACAGATGCACTTTTATGATGGACAGATGCTCTTTTATGATGGACAGATGCACTTTTATGATGGACAGATGCACTTTTATGATGGACAGATGCACTTTTATAGATGCACTTTTATGATGGACAGATGCACTTTTATTATGGACAGATGCACTTTTATAGATGCACTTTTATGATGGACAGATGCACTTTTATGATGGACAGATGCTCTTTTATGATGGACAGATGCACTTTTATGATGGACAGATGCACTTTTATGATGGACAGATGCACTTTTATGATGGACAGATGCACTTTTATGATGGATAGATGCACTTTTATGATGGACAGATGCACTTTTATGATGGACAGATGCACTTTGATTATTGACAGATGCTCTTTTATGATGGACAGATGCACTTTTATGATGGACAGATGCACTTTTATTATGGACAGATGCGCTTTTATTAAGGACAGATGCACTTTTATGATGGACAGATGCACTTTTATAGATGCACTTTATTTATGATGGACAGATGCACTTTTATGATGGATAGATGCACTTTTATGATGGACAGATGCACTTTTATGATGGATAGATGCACTTTTATGATGGACAGATGCACTTTTATGATGGACAGATGCGCTTTTATGATGGACAGATGCACTTTTATGATGGACAGATGCACTTTTATGAAGGACAGATGCACTTTTATGATGGACAGATGCACTTTTATGATGGACAGATGCTCTTTTATGATGGACAGATGCACTTTTATGATGGATAGATGCACTTTTATGATGGACAGATGCACTTTTATGATGGACAGATGCACTTTTATGATGGACAGATACACTTTTATGATGGATAGATGCACTTTTATGATGGACAGATGCACTTTTATGATGGACAGATGCACTTTGATTATTGACAGATGCTCTTTTATGATGGACAGATGCACTTTTATGATGGACAGATGCACTTTTATGATGGACAGATGCACTTTTATGATGGACAGATGCACTTTGATTATTGACAGATGCTCTTTTATGATGGACAGATGCACTTTTATGATGGACAGATGCACTTTTATTATGGACAGATGCGCTTTTATTAAGGACAGATGCACTTTTATGATGGACAGATGCACTTTTATAGATGCACTTTTATGATGGATAGATGCACTTTTATGATGGACAGATGCACTTTTATGATGGACAGATGCACTTTTATGATGGACAGATGCACTTTTATGATGGATAGATGCACTTTTATGATGGACAGATGCACTTTTATGATGGATAGATGCACTTTTATGATGGACAGATGCACTTTTATGATGGACAGATGCGCTTTTATGATGGACAGATGCACTTTTATGATGGACAGATGCACTTTTATGAAGGACAGATGCACTTTTATGATGGACAGATGCACTTTTATGATGGACAGATGCTCTTTTATGATGGACAGATGCACTTTTATGATGGATAGATGCACTTTTATGATGGACAGATGCACTTTTATGATGGACAGATGCACTTTTATGATGGACAGATACACTTTTATGATGGATAGATGCACTTTTATGATGGACAGATGCACTTTTATGATGGACAGATGCACTTTGATTATTGACAGATGCTCTTTTATGATGGACAGATGCACTTTTATGATGGACAGATGCACTTTTATGATGGACAGATGCACTTTTATGATGGATAGATGCACTTTTATGATGGACAGATGCACTTTTATGATGGATAGATGCACTTTTATGATGGACAGATGCACTTTTATGATGGACAGATGCTCTTTTATGATGGATTGATGCACTTTTATGATGGACAGATGCACTTTTATGATGGACAGATGCACTTTTATGATGGACAGATGCACTTTTATTATGGACAGATGCACTTTTATGATGGACAGATGCACTTTTATGATGGATAGATGCACTTTTATGATGGACAGATGCACTTTTATGATGGACAGATGCGCTTTTATGATGGACAGATGCACTTTTATGATGGACAGATGCACTTTTATGAAGGACAGATGCACTTTTATGATGGACAGATGCACTTTTATGATGGACAGATGCTCTTTTATGATGGACAGATGCACTTTTATGATGGATAGATGCACTTTTATGATGGACAGATGCACTTTTATGATGGACAGATGCACTTTTATGATGGACAGATACACTTTTATGATGGATAGATGCACTTTTATGATGGACAGATGCACTTTTATGATGGACAGATGCACTTTGATTATTGACAGATGCTCTTTTATGATGGACAGATGCACTTTTATGATGGACAGATGCGCTTTTATTAAGGACAGATGCACTTTTATGATGGACAGATGCACTTTTATAGATGCACTTTTATGATGGATAGATGCACTTTTATGATGGACAGATGCACTTTTATGATGGACAGATGCACTTTTATGATGGACAGATGCTCTTTTATGATGGACAGATGCACTTTTATGATGGACAGATGCACTTTTATGATGGACAGATGCACTTTTATAGATGCACTTTTATGATGGACAGATGCACTTTTATTATGGACAGATGCGCTTTTATTAAGGACAGATGCACTTTTATGATGGACAGATGCACTTTTATAGATGCACTTTTATGATGGACAGATGCACTTTTATGATGGACAGATGCACTTTTATGATGGACAGATGCTCTTTTATGATGGACAGATGCACTTTTATGATGGACAGATGCACTTTTATGATGGACAGATGCACTTTTATGATGGACAGATGCACTTTTATGATGGACAGATGCACTTTTATGATGGATAGATGCACTTTTATGATGGACAGATGCACTTTTATGATGGACAGATGCACTTTGATTATTGACAGATGCTCTTTTATGATGGACAGATGCACTTTTATGATGGACAGATGCACTTTTATTATGGACAGATGCGCTTTTATTAAGGACAGATGCACTTTTATGATGGACAGATGCACTTTTATAGATGCACTTTTATGATGGATAGATGCACTTTTATGATGGATAGATGCACTTTTATGATGGACAGATGCACTTTTATGATGGACAGATGCACTTTTATGATGGATAGATGCACTTTTATGATGGACAGATGCACTTTTATGATGGATAGATGCACTTTTATGATGGACAGATGCACTTTTATGATGGACAGATGCACTTTTATGATGGATAGATGCACTTTTATCATGGACTTCAAAACACAAACGTCCATTCACTGCCATTATAAAGCTTGGAAGAGCCAGGATATTTTTTAATATAACTCTGATTGTGTTCGTCTGAAATAAGAAAGTCATACACACCTAGGATGACTTGAGGGAGAGTAAATCATGGGCTAATTTTCATTTTAAAGTGAACTCTTTTAACGGTGTCTCTGTGGCCGTGAGCGCTGAGATCTCCAGCATGACCTCAGCCTCCATTACTCTGAGGGAGTCTCGGCGCCGCTGGGATCGGGTCGGGTCGCAGACAGATGTGATTCAGTGTCTGGAGAAAGCCGATCCGGTGCTGATGTTGCCGGATCCGAGCGGATGATGCCGTCAGACTTCAGGATTCTCACGTCATCTGTGGGATTCTCAGTCTCATCCAGCCACACACACTCAATTATATAAATTTAACCCCTATGTTGAGTTTATGAATAACTCATACTGAGAAAATGAAACTTGTGAATTTCTTTGAATCTCTTCTACCTTGGATTCAAATTTAAATCAAAATAAAATCCTGTGTTCGACCTCAATTCAAAGTTCAGGGATTGAATCGGCTTCCTTTCACCAGGGGCCAAAATTCAAATGCAACACAAATGTGCTTAAATGAATGCAGTCGCAGCGATAATCAGAGGAAGGAAACAGAGATCAGATGTGCAGATCCTCGGGCGACTCGCTTTCCGTGAACCTGTGTGTGTGTGTGTGTGTGTGTGTGTGTGTGCGAGAAACTGACCTCAATCGCTGTGTCGTTCAGAAATCAGTTGCTGAGATGATTGCAGACGTGTGTGTGTGTGTGTGACATCATTAGTCAGTCAGATGATGTCATGATCATGTGATGCGCACGTGTCTGCGCGACAGAGAGTTTTAGAAGGCGTTTAAGGGCACGGCGGAGGCGACGACACGCGGAGAGTTGAACTCTTGAGTGATGTCTCGGCGGTGAGGACCGGAGCGCTCGTCCTCTGTGTGTCTGGCTCTTCATCACCGGGAACGAGTCGATATATCAGAGTGACACGCGGGACAGAGCCAGAAAACTGCCTGATTTAAATAAGCGCACTGAGGAAACCCTGAAAGCGGAAAGTTTAGTGCGTACTTTCCTTTGGTGATCACTTTGATTCATTTACAAGCCTGTGAGTTTGGCTGCAGCTTTTGGAAAGAAGAGACACGAATCGAGTGACCTTGAACATCCGAGAACTATTGAGTCACTCCAACAGCAGGTGCGGGATCAGTCCTATAAAATGCTCATCAAATCCACACGGCTTCAACTGACTATATTTTCTTTACTGAAGAGCTCATATTCTGCCCTTGTTCAAAGTCTTGATGTTGTTTTTAGAACTTGAATGTTGATTATTCTCCTCATATTCTCCATTGTTGCGGCTCCTCTCTTCCCAGTCTGTCAGTAACGCTCTGTTTACTTCCTGTCTCTATGAAGCCCCTCCTCCTGAAAAGCACACTGTGCTCTGATTGGTCGGCTGGAGCAGTGTGTTGTGATTGGTCGAGCGCTTCGAGTGTGTTTGGGAAATGCCCCGCCCCTTTCCATAACCGCCAGTTTAACACACTACTGACTAACTCAACCAGGCCCCGCCCCTTTATTCTGCGTATGAATTATTATAATGAGGAATATTGTGACGTGTTCGAAACTCTAGACTACAATGGAGGCGTTTCAGGAGTTCAGGAACACTGACGCTGATATAGAGGAGAACTGGAGCTTCTCATGATCACACAGCAACATCACACACTGAACACAGATGAGGATGAGGAAGAGGAAGAGCAGAACACGTGTTCTGTAATGTTCACTGCATGTTATTCTAAAGTTTGTGTCTAAAATAAAGACATGTTTGTGTTTTGTCTCGGCCTTTTGAAACGACCGTCACGTTTTGCAAACATCAAATCAGGGATTTATCATTTAAGATAAATGTCAAATAAGATTTTGGTAACACTTCACAATAACGTTCATTAGTTAACATTAGTCAATATATTAACCAACATAAACTATATAAATAACTAAATAAACTAACATGAGCAATACATCTGTCACTGTATTTATTAATCTTTGTTAATGTTAGTTAATAATAATCCAGCTGTTCATTGTGTGTTCATGTTAGTTCACAGTGCAGTAACTAATGCTAACTAATACAACCTTTGATTTTAATAATGTATTAGTAAATGTGAAACTAAGATTAATAAATGCTGTAGAAGTGTTGTTCAGTCTTAGTTCATGTTAACTAATGAAGCTTATTGTAAAGTGTTACCCAGATCTGTATATATTGTGTTAGATGTGGGATTAGTTGCACTCTTCACAGTTATTGCATGTGGTTACATTATTTTTCCACTTTCAGTTCATATCTGCAAAAGCGAGACGAGAGCGCCACAATATTACACTCAACATGCACAGCTCTGCATATGTGATGATTCTGTGTCTGATATGGCGCTGACCTTTGACCTGTGTTTGCTGGAGTCTCAGGTCACACACAGCAATAACACCAGCTCAGGGGCAGTGCTGTTCAAGCTGTCCAGAGCTCATTTACTCGGATCTCGGAGAACTTTATCTTTCTCAGCGCTCTAAATATAGTCATATCTCACACACACACACACACACACACACACACTTGACACCGCACACACTTCCACACTCACAGAAGGTTGCAGAGGTCACACATTCATTTCACAGGGAAGTCGATGTAAAACTGAAGCGCAGAAATATATGATCCGTCACATGATGAAGATGATGAAGATGATGAAGATGATGAAGATGATGAACATGATGAAGATGATGAAGATGATGAAGATGAAGATGATGATGAAGATGAATGAAGATGACTGAAGATGAAGATGATGAACATGATGAAGATGATGAAGATGATGAAGATGATGAACATGATGAAGATGATGAAGATGATGAAGATGAAGATGATGATGAAGATGACTGAAGATGAAGATGATGAACATGATGAAGATGATGAAGATGATGAAAATGATGAAGATGATGAACATGATCATCTCTGACACACACCAGAGGACACCAGATGCGCATGCGCGAGCAGTCGGTGTTTGTGTTTGAAAGCTCCGTCGAATCAATTCATTAATCCTTGATTTTCTTTTTTACCACTCATTTATAAACAAGCACTTTCTATTTTTATATCATGGGAACTTATCCTCGATACTATTCCTTATAAAAAACAATCGGATTGCTTTGATATCGCTACTTAGACCCAACTTTGCGAATCTCGGCTACTAGCCTTTAGTCCGCTAGCATTTCACGCGTGGCCTCGCGCCTATTGACCGTCTGATTTTACACCCGTTTCACTGAAAGGATACAGGTTATATCCAGCATTTCAGTCCTAAATTACTAGTGATATTGGTAGTATCACTACTAATCTACTGTTGTTCATCTGTTATGGCGAACATATCAGATGTGTGTCTAACGTTACCTCTGAGTGCAGGTGAGGACACATTCGAACTCATTTCGGTACGGTTGGAGCTGGAATCGGTGGAGAAACAGATCCGTGGTCTGCTAGAGAGGCAAGCCGAGCTGCGGGATCGGCGATCAGCGCTTGAAACGTCACGCGCCGATGCACACAAGTCAGTGGTTAGTAACTTTTTGACTCCGACTTCGTCCACTCCGTGCGTTTCTCTGCCCAGGAGGACGCGATCATCTCTGGCATCATTCACTCCGGCACCAACCCAACACCATGGACCCTGGGTGATCCCACAGCGGAAGACACGAGCCAGGACCAGAGCAAGAACCTCTCCGCCCCTCCCGGTCTTCGAGATCTCCACCCGGAACCGCTTCTCCCCTCTTCGCGAGTCGGAACGCGACGACGCCGTGATCATCGGCACTTCCATGGTCCGTCATGTCCGCGCTACCTCAGGTAAGGGTAAGGTGCACACTCACTGCCTTCCTGGTGCTCGTGTTCTTGATGTCGCCGCACAGGTTCCCCAGATCCTGAACGGTGAAGAGCGCGTCGGAGCTGTGGTGCTTCACGCTGGAACAAACGATATCAGGCTGCGGCAGACGGAGGTTCTGAAGAAGGACTACAGGAGCCTGATCGAGGCGGTACGCAACACAGCGCCTGAGGCAACGATCATCGTGTCTGGACCGCTTCCCACGTACCGACAAGGACAGGAAAGGTTCAGTAGATTATTTGCACTAAATGAATGGTTAATGTCATTGTGTAATGAACAAAAACTGCTCTTTGTAAATAATTGGAATCTGTTCTGGGAGCGACCTAGGCTCTACCGTGCTGATGGCCTGCACCCCAGCAGAATCGGAGCGGCTGTTCTGTCGGACAACATCTCCAAGACGTTACACACCGTATGACTAGAAAATCAAATTCCAAATCACAGTCTTTGCTGTGCCAATTTAATTGATATAAGTAGTGTAGAACATTATATAGAAACTGTGTCTATTCCTCGTTTAGTGAGGCCAAATAATAAATCCACTGTAGGATCTAGGAAAAATCTTATTGTAATTAAACCTGAAAATCTAAATATCAGTGAACAAAAACAATTTCTAAAACTAGGTCTTCTAAACATTAGATCGCTCACACCTAAGGCGGTTATTGTAAATGAAATGGTCACAGATAATAGCTTCGATGTACTTTGCCTTACTGAAACCTGGCTTAAACCAAACGAGTATTTCGGTCTAAATGAGTCTACTCCGCCAGGATACTGTTATAAGCATGAGCCCCGTCTGATCGGTCGTGGCGGCGGTGTTGCAACAATCTATAGAGATATTCTTAATGTAACTCAGAAAACAGGTCACAGGTTTAACTCGTTTGAAGTACTGGTGCTAAACGTTACGCTCTTAGATGTAAGAAATAAATCCCTATTATCTCTAGCCTTGGCTACTGTATATAGACCTCCAGGGCCATATGCTGATTTCCTAAAAGAGTTTGCAGACTTTCTCTCAGATCTATTGGTCGATGACGATTAAGCAATAATTGTTGGAGATTTTAACATACACGTAGACAACACAAATGATGCGTTAGGGGCTGCGTTTACAGATTTATTAAACTCCTTTGGGGTCAAGCAGAATGTCCGTGGTCCCACTCATCGTCTAAATCATACACTAGATTTAATTATATCATACGGAACCAATCCAACCGATATAGATATTATACCGCAAAGTGACGATCTCACCGATCATCACATGGTAACTTGTATAATACGCACTGCTGAAATTTGTCATGTTGCGCCGCGTTATAGACCAGGCAGAACAATCCTTCCAACCACTATAGATAGATTCTCAAATAGCTTACCTGATCTATCTCAGCTGCTCAGTGAACCCAAACAAACAGATGAACTAGAGGAAATGACCAGCAGTTTGAGCACCATTTTCTCTAGTACATTAGATATTGTTGCACCAATTAGATCAAAAAAGGTTAGAGAGAAAACTAAAGCACCATGGTACAACAGTGTTACGCATGATATCAAGAGAGAAACTCGTAACCTAGAGCGTAAATGGAAACAAACTAATTTAGAGGTCTTTAGAATCGTGTGGAAAGACAGTGTGTCACGTTATAAAAAGGCTCTAAAAGCAGCCAGGGCTGAGCATCTCCGCAAACTAATAGAAAATAACCAAAATAATCCAAGGTTTTTATTTAACACCGTGGCTAGACTAACAAATAAACAGACATCACCCGAGCAAATTATTCCGTTACAGTATAGCTGTAATGATTTTATGAACTACTTCAATGAGAAAATAGAAAGCATCAGAAACACAATTGTAAATGTACAATCCTCTATGGTCTCTTATGATTCAGCCTCAATTATCGTCCCTCAAGAACAACTACACCGCTTTACAACTATAGGACAGGAAGAGCTAAATAAACTTATCATTGCATCTAAACCAACAACATGTTTATTAGATCCAATACCAACTAAATTTCTGAAAGAAGTGTTACCTGTAGTGGAAGATCCTCTTCTTAATATTATTAACTCGTCTTTATCTTTAGGTCATGTTCCAAAAATATTCAAGCTGGCAGTAATAAAACCTCTCATTAAGAAACCGCAATTAGATCCAAATAACTTAGCAAATTACAGACCGATTTCAAATCTTCCATTTATGTCTAAAATACTAGAAAAGACTGTGTCCGCTCAATTGTGTTCTTTCATGCAAGAAAATGAGATATATGAAAAATTTCAGTCAGGATTCAGACCGCATCATAGCACAGAAACTGCGCTAGTTAAAATTACAAATGATTTACTTTTAGCTTCTGACCAAGGCTGTATCTCAATACTAGTTCTACTCGATCTTAGTGCTGCGTTTGACACTATCGATCATAAAATACTCTTGGATCGACTACAAAACTACACTGGTGTTCAGGGACAGGCATTAAGCTGGTTCAGATCGTACTTATCGGACCGTTACCATTTTGTCTGTTTAAATGGGGAAAAATCGAAGATAACGTCAGTAGACTATGGAGTGCCGCAAGGATCGGTGTTAGGCCCTCTGCTATTCTCAATATATATGCTGCCACTTGGTAATATTATAAGAAAATATGGAATTAATTTCCACTGTTATGCTGATGACACTCAATTATATATTTCATCACGGCCAGATGAAAACACTAACTCATCAAAATTGACAGAGTGTCTTAAAGATATAAAATGCTGGATGACGCATAATTTCCTGCTACTAAATCCAGATAAAACCGAGGTATTACTTGTTGGTCCAAAAAACTATCCACAAAACCACTTACAATACAACTTTAATATAGAAGGATGTCCTGTTACTTTATCCTCTACGGTAAAAGACCTGGGAGTTATACTAGACCACAACTTGTCTTTCGAAAATCATATTTCATATGTTACAAGAACGGCCTTTTTCCATCTTAGAAACATTGCTAAATTACGTAACATGCTATCTGTTTCCGATGCAGAAAAGTTAGTTCATGCATTCATGACCTCGAGACTAGATTACTGTAATGCTTTATTAGCCGGTTGTCCTGCATCCTCAATAAACAAGCTACAGTTAGTGCAAAATGCAGCCGCTAGAGTTCTTACTAGGTCAAGAAAATATGATCATATAACACCGATTCTATCATCTCTGCACTGGTTACCTATCAAGTTCCGTATCAATTACAAAGTACTACTACTGACCTATAAAGCCCTAAATGGTTTAGCTCCTGTGTATTTAATGGACCTTCTATCGCCCTACAATCCATCGCGTTCTTTAAGATCACTAAATTCGAGGCTTCTAGTCATTCCTAGGATATCTAAGTCCACTAAAGGAGGGAGGGCGTTCTCACATTTAGCTCCTAAACTCTGGAATAGCCTTCCTGATATTGTTCGAGGCTCAGACTCGCTGTCCCAGTTTAAAACTAGATTAAAGACGCATCTTTTTAGCCAAGCATTTACATAATGCTTACCTTTTATTATACTGCTGAATCAGATCAAATGCATTTAATACTATAAAACTTGAAGAGACTGTAGGTTATCTGTATAGGTTGCATAGTATTTGCAGTCATTACGTTCCTGTGTATATTGCGTGAATGACGGGTGGTTGGGCAGATATTGTGTTGCGGTAGGTAGTATGCCATACGGAACCGTTGTCCACTGAAACTGCATATTAACGCACCAGTGGGGCTCGACAGCCTTAGTCAACGGGTTGGCGCGTATGGTTGGGTTGCGGAGAGATTGTGAGATTGTGGTTAGGTCTCAGCAGCAGGAGGGACGTAGAGGTCAGTAAGCTGGGCTGAGTTGAGTGGGGGACGGAGGGGGGTGATTTTGGGACGCAAGAGTCACTGTCTTCATGTTTTGTCTTTTACGCCTGTGTTATGGAAATCATCATTATGAACAGCAGCTACGCTAATTATTTTCCCTTTGCTGTTCTGCTGTTATCTCGGGACGCGAGTCCCGAGAAAAT
>NW_026607087.1:170000-181234 GCF_029890125.1 Rhinichthys klamathensis goyatoka
TTCTCCGGCGGCTCGTCCTGTTCTCCATCGCCTGTTCTCCATCGCTCCTCCTGTTCTCCATCGCTCCTCCTGTTCTCCATCGCTCCTCCTGTTCTCCATCGCTCCTCCTGTTCTCCGGCGGCTCCTCCTGTTCTCCATCGCTCCTCCTGTTCTCCATCGCTCCTCCTGTTCTCCATCGCTCCTCCTGTTCTCCGGCGGCTCCTCCTGTTCTCCATCGCCTGTTCTCCATCGCTCCTCCTGTTCTCGGGTGGCTCCTCCTGTTCTCCATCGCTCCTCCTGTCTCCGGCGGCTCCTCCTGTTCTCCATCGCTCCTCCTGTTCTCCGGCGGCTCCTCCTGTTCTCCGGCGGCTCCTCCTGTTCTCCATCGCTCCTCCTGTTCTCATCGCTCCTCCTGTTCTCCATCAGTCCTCCTGTTCTCCATCGCTCCTCCTGTTCTCCGGCGGCTCCTCCTGTTCTCCATCGCTGTTCTCCATCGCTCCTCCTGTTCTCCATCGCTCCTCCTGTTCTCCATCGCCTGTTCTCCATCGCTCCTCCTGTTCTCCATCGCTCCTCCTGTTCTCCATCGCTCCTCCTGTTCTCCATCGCTCCTCCTGTTCTCCGTCGCTCCTCCTGTTCTCCATCGCTCCTCCTGTTCTCGGCGGCTCCTCCTGTTCTCATCGCTCCTCCTGTTCTCCGGCGGCTCCTCCTGTTCTCCATCGCTCCTCCTGTTCTCCATCGCTCCTCCTGTTCTCCGGCGGCTCCTCCTGTTCTCCGGCGGCTCCTCCTGTTCTCCGGCGGCTCCTCCTGTTCTCCGGCGGCTCCTCCTGTTCTCCATCGCTCCTCCTGTTCTCCATCGCTCCTCCTGTTCTCCGGCGGCTCCTCCTGTTCTCCATCGCTCCTCCTGTTCTCCATCGCTCCTCCTGTTCTCCGGCGGCTCCTCCTGTTCTCCATCGCTCCTCCTGTTCTCCATCGCTCCTCCTGTTCTTCGGCGGCTCCTCCTGTTCTCCATCGCTCCTCCTGTTCTCCGGCGGCTCCTCCTGTTCTCCGGTGGCTCCTCCTGTTCTCCATCGCTCCTCCTGTTCTCCATCGCTCCTCCTGTTCTTCATCGCTCCTCCTGTTCTCCGGCGGCTCCTCCTGTTCTCCATCGCTCCTCCTGTTCTCCATCGCTCCTCCTGTTCTCCATCGCCTGTTCTCCATCGCTCCTCCTGTTCTCCATCGCTCCTCCTGTTCTCCGGCGGCTCCTCCTGTTCTCCATCGCTCCTCCTGTTCTCCGGCGGCTCCTCCTGTTCTCCATCGCTCCTCCTGTTCTCCATCGCTCCTCCTGTTCTCCATCGCTCCTCCTGTTCTCCATCGCTCCTCCTGTTCTTCATCGCTCCTCCTGTTCTCCGGCGGCTCCTCCTGTTCTCCATCACTCCTCCTGTTCTCCGGCGGCTCCTCCTGTTCTCCAATCGCTCCTCCTGTTCTCCAACGCTCCTCCTGTTCTCCGGCGGCTCCTCCTGTCTTCCATCGCTCCTCCTGTTCTCCATCGCTCCTCCTGTTCTCCATCGCTCCTCCTGTTCTCCGTCGCTCCTCCTGTTCTCCATCGCTCCTCCTGTTCTCCATCGCTCCTCCTGTTCTCCATCGCTCCTCCTGTTCTCCATCGCTCCTCCTGTTCTCCAACGCTCCTCCTGTTCTCCGGCGGCTCCTCCTGTTCTCCATCGCTCCTCCTGTTCTCCGGCGGCTCCTCCTGTTCTCCATCGCTCCTCCTGTTCTCCATCGCTCCTCCTGTTCTCCGGCGGCTCCTCCTGTTCTCCATCGCTCCTCCTGTTCTCCATCGCTCCTCCTGTTCTCCATCGCTCCTCCTGTTCTCCATCGCTCCTCCTGTTCTCCAACGCTCCTCCTGTTCTCCATCGCTCCTCCTGTTCTCCATCGCTCCTCCTGTTCTCCGGCGGCTCCTCCTGTTCTCCATCGCTCCTCCTGTTCTCCATCGCTCCTCCTGTTCTCCGGCGGCTCCTCCTGTTCTCCATCGCTCCTCCTGTTCTCCGGCGGCTCCTCCTGTTCTCCATCGCTCCTCCTGTTCTCCGGCGGCTCCTCCTGTTCTCCATCGCTCCTCCTGTTCTCCATCGCTCCTCCTGTTCTCCATCGCTCCTCCTGTTCTTCATCGCTCCTCCTGTTCTCTGGCGGCTCCTCCTGTTCTCCGGCGGCTCCTCCTGTTCTCCGGCGGCTCCTCTGTTCTCCATCGCTCCTCCTGTTCTCCATCGCTCCTCCTGTTCTCTGGCGGCTCCTCCTGTTCTCCGGCGGCTCTTCCTGTTCTCCATCGCTCCTCCTGTTCTCCGGCGGCTCCTCCTGTTCTCCGGCGCTCCTCCTGTTCTCCATCACTCCTCCTGTTCTCCGGCGGCTCCTCCTGTTCTCCATCGCTCCTCCTGTTCTCCGGCGGCTCCTCCTGTTCTCCATCGCTCCTCCTGTTCTCCGGCGGCTCCTCCTGTTCTCCATCGCTCCTCCTGTTCTCCATCGCTCTCCTGTTCTCCATCGCTCCTCCTGTTCTTCATCGCTCCTCCTGTTCTCTGGCGGCTCCTCCTGTTCTCCGGCGGCTCCTCCTGTTCTCCGGCGGCTCCTCCTGTTCTCCATCGCTCCTCCTGTTCTCCATCGCTCCTCCTGTCCTCTGGCGGCTCCTCCTGTTCTCCGGCGGCTCTTCCTGTTCTCCATCGCTCCTCCTGTTCTCCGGCGGCTCCTCCTGTTCTCCGGCGGCTCCTCCTGTTCTCCATCGCTCCTCCTGTTCTCCATCGCTCCTCCTGTTCTCCATCGCTCCTCCTTTTCTCCATCGCTCCTCCTGTTCTCCGGCGGCTCCTGCCAGGCCAGTGACTGTACTGGAGGACTTCTGCCAGCTCTTCATCCGGAGACCTCGGAATATCTTTCCCACTTAACCGTGTTTTGCTCAACATCTCTGGAGGAGAAGAACAGCTGGACTCAGTACCGTGTGTCTCAGGCGCTCAGTGGTGATTACTGACCGAAGCTCGTGCCACAAACACATGGAAAACATCTGCACAACACACATATATATATATATATATATATCAAAGGGAAACTTTATTTTAAACATCTCAGCCTCGGGCTGGTTCTGTACTCGCCTATAAAGACCGTCTAGCGGTTTCGAGAAGTGGTTGGTGATTTAGATGCCGTATGTGATGTGTTTGTGGTGAATGGAAACGATGAGAGTACCCCGGTAAAACATAGTTCTCATAGCAGCGCTGGATGTTAAAGTTGTTTTCTCGTATTTTCCTTCCCTTTTGTGACGTATGGATGCGCCCGAAGCCAAAACCCGAATTTGGAAAGGCACGGAAAATGAATAAAAAATTCTATGGAGCGCCTAAAGGGACATGGGTTTGGTCGGTTACATTACAGTACATCAGATTCCACTTATCACATCAAGATAGTGAGGAGGAGAGATGAGTGACAGGACGGCCTGTGGGCGGGGCTTGATTGTGTCTGTGGGGAGTTGATTGGATGGTTGTGGTTTGCTATTGGCTGATCTCATGTGAGTGACAGGTTAAAGCCCCGCCCTCGTCATCAGAGAAGAGAAGAGATGCTGAAGAGGAACTGATTCTGATTCAAGATTATTAACACAATAATGATGTCACACACTCACTCACACACACACACACACTCACACACACACACACTCACACACACTCACACACACACTCACACACACACACACACACACACTCACACACACACACAGACACTCACACACACACACACACACACACAGTTTGCTGAATGTCCTTCAGGAAAGGGCTCCATCTGTTGATAATCACATCTCACCTGAAGGAGACTGTTATAATCCACAAAGCCCGTCTGAGAGCTGCTGCTTACACACACACACACACACACACACACACACACACACACACACACACACACACGTCTGAGAGCTGCTGCTGCTTACAGACTCTGTGTTCACGGGTGGTCCTGAACCAGGATGAAGTGCTAGCAAAAATATAATAACCAAAAACAAAGACTTTTCTGTAGCGATGCACACACACACACACACACACACACACACAGAGAGAGAGAGAGAGAGAGAGAGAGAGAGAGAGTTTTAGCTGATTGAGTTGTGTTGTTGCTGCTTGTCTGTCTAAATAGTTTGTCTATTTATAATGTCTACACAGTTTGTTTCATCAGCAAAGCTTAAACTAGTGGTTTTAGTTGCTAACTTTTTGTAATTAAGAATAAATTGTGATTTTGTTTTCCATTTATGACAACATATTTATAAACAAAATGTGAAAAAAGATTGGGAGTGATTGTTTTTTTAAATTAAATATTAATGATTTAATGAATGATTTAATAATTCATGCCTCAAATACGGAATATTAATGTAATGCATTCATGCTCATGTGTTGCTTCTCCCACAGTTTTCCTCATCGATGAAGAGTAATGCCGCGTTCCAGGCAACCGGTAACCCGTGTTTTTCCAACCTTATACCCGTGAAAGTGCACTGGAACGGCAGTCAAACCCGTGACTTCCCACCCGTGAACTCGTACTAGATCGATGTACTCCCAGTTACGAGTTCTGACGTCACATAGCCCGCAAAACCATACAAAACAACAATGGCAGCCCCTACGGATGCAGTGTTTATGCAGGCGGTACACAGTGAGAATACACTTTAGGACAATATAACGTTGCAGTCAAATTAATAATAATATAATAATAATGATAATAATACACACAAGATTATGTATTACAATGTTATGTGTCTGAAACAATAAGTGTGTATATACACACACGATTATGTATTACAATGTTATGTGTCTGAAAAAATAAGTATGTATATTGCGCTCAGGTAGTTTGGCGTGACTGGCCTGGAATGCTACAAAGTCGTGAGTCGTGGTTTGAAGTCGTGATTTACGTGCTCAAAAACCTGCCTGGAACGCAGCATAAGAGTCGCTCATCTTCTCGTTCCTCCTGTCAGGAGATTCTGCTTAGCAACCCGCTGTCATGTGGTTTTCCTGCGCTCTGATTGGTCGAGAGACGAGGCCTCAGGGACTCACATGGTAATTGCATTTTTTCCCTTCCCAGACATAAAAAAAAGCAGAGCATGAGGAACATGTTGCGTAACTGACGTGGTTTCATCTCTCACCCACACACACACACACACACACACACACACACTCCTTTACCTGTGTTATAATAACAGAGAGAGAGAGTGATGGAACACATATCAACGCAGAGACAAAATACTGGGAAAAAGAAGAGAAGAAAAATGAATGCGATTATAACTCCTCCACTATAATCAGCGCAGTCGGTCTGGTTGATTGTAATGAGTGTTTTAGTTCGCAGGATCCCGTTGCTACACAACTAGTCATAAACTAAACCACACAATTATAATCAGCAAAGCTGTGTAGAGTAAGCATGTGATTGTCTACTCTAAATCCACTGCCACAAGAACAAGAGCGATTACATTTTAAAGTCAGCATTTTTTTAATGGAATATTGCAGTATTTACTGTAAATGATTTATCAGTGCACATCATAGTTTTAATAATCTTATCTTGCAGCATCTCTTCTCTTCTCTGAGGACGAGGGCGGGGCTTTAACCTGTCCTTCACATGAGATCAGCCAATAGCAAACCACAACCATCCAATCAGCCAATCAACTCCCCACAGACACAATCAAGCCCCGCCCACATGTGTTCTTGTTCCTGAAGCGTTTCACTCGATATACGACACAATAGAGGAGAGAAGATGGACGTTTCATGCCGACTTTAACAAGTTCCAAACAGTTTATGTTATAATTTGAATTTATTTATAAAGTGAGAAATATTTAGTTTGCAAAGAGCCCATTTCTTTTCATGCAAATAGTATTTTTCTTAGAAATAAATAAAGCATTGTTCTTTACTTTGCAAAATATCATTCTAAAAATAAAATGCACATTAAATACACATATTTCCATCATACATCTGATGGGCCGTCGCTCGTCGCATATTGAAGCCAGATGTGTCAAACTTCCTCCCACTCCACACGTGTGTGTGTGTGTGTGTGTGTGTGAACGTGAGATGATCTCACCAAAGCTGTGTTTACGTTCACATGCTTCACAGAAATGCGTTGATTACATCCCCATTAAGTAATGAAACGTTTTTTTAGGTCCTTTTTGTCAACTTTCTTCTTGGTTATTCAAACGTTTTTGATTTTTTTTTTATCAACATGTTATTATAGGTTTCAGCTGAGCCAGAAACTGTATCCCAGATTTAAAAGGGTTAAAAAAGTACTAAAATGTTTCAGAAATACATTCATGAACAGTGATGTGTAAAGAAAGTGTTGAGAACATTATTAAACACCAGATAACTTTGAATTTGGACGAATGTTCTTTGAATGTAACTGGAGGAATGTGTGTTCATAACTTTAGCACGTTCCCTGTTCGCTGGGTCTCTAAGAAATACTTTACACCGTTTTTACCCCGTTTTTACACTCCTCCACATGAAAGGGAACGCTGTTTCTGCGGATCTGCGATCCTGAAACCGTTCAGATCTGCGTGTCGAGGCTAAATAAGTAATGTCTCAGTTTTGGGCTTTGGCTTTTGTTGGCTCTCCAGTTCTTCATCATCTGGAACACAACGAGACAGGACAGATCCTGTAACCAGAGACATGCGAGATCCGCTCGACTCACTCGAGCTCGCCGGCCAAACGAGGAACAAATGTTTCCTGTCAGACGCTCTTGGCCCTCGTCCTCCACATGACGATTTCCAACACAAAACCTCCCAGAATGCTTTGCTGCAGGACAAAGGCAGCTTCCGTTCACAAGGTATCGGGTGGTGTGTGTGTGTTATCCCTCGGGTTCATCTCGCTCTGAGTCTCTTCTGCTCAGCAAAGCTGTGTTTATTTGATCATAAATACAGTAAAACAGTGTAATATTACTGCAGTGTAAATCAGCTGTTCTCTATGTGAATATACAGTAAAGTGTAATTTATTCCTGTGATCAAAGCTGTATTTTCAGCATCATTACTCCAGTCTTCAGTGTCACATGATCCTCCAGAAATCACTCTAATATGAGGATCTGATGATCAAGACACATTTATGATTATTATCAGTGTTGAAAACAGTCATGTTTTTTGTGGAAACTGTGATATATTACATTTTCAGGATTATTAATTGAAGAGAAAGTTAAAAAGAACAGCATTTATCTGAAATAGAAACATTAAATGTCTTTACTGTCACGTTTAGTGGGGTCCTATAATGTCCTTGTGTGTGAAGTTTCAGCTCAAAATACCCCACAGATATTTTTTTATAGCATGTTAAAATCGTCACTTTTTGAGGGTGAGCAAAAACACGCCGTTTGTGTGTGTCCCTTTAAATGCAAATGAGCTGCTGCTCCCGGCACAGGGGGCGGAGCTTCAAGAGCTCCCGTGTGTTTGTTTAACATTGTGTTTGTAGCAACATTACACACAATCTAAAGTTAAAAAAGTGAAATCACAATCACACACCCCTTTAACCCAGACGCTGATCTGCGCTGCTCTCGCTAGATTGTGTGTGTCATCATGGAAACGCCCCGACTGCGTGTGTAATCTGCTCTGTTGGGATTTTCCCAGTTTAGTAAATCTGGCCCTAAACGCGCTAGTGGTTCAGATCTGTGACGGACAGCACAAGCCATCGGCCCTGACGAGTCTGAGACTGAGATTACATCAGATCAGTGAAGCTCGGACCAGAATCAGGCGAGAGGCCAGAGGTCACGGGGTCAACGCTGTGTCCAGCATTCATGACTTCTGTTGAATACACCTTTCAGTGCGCTGGACAACAAGCGGTCACGCGTGGCATGATGTGCTTCGGCCGCTAGCTCTCAGGCGTTTATTAGCCTAGTGTTGGATAATGTCCAGCGTTTCCTGGAAGTTTATTGATTCCCGAGCCTGAAGCGTTTCCATTAGCTAAGATTACCTAGCGGGACGTGACCTCTCCTGGACTCCGTCATTAGTAATCCCTCAGGACAGTGTGCGCCGGGTCACACGCACTCACTTCACGCTAGAGTCACGCTATACAAATCTGGGTTACACTTTATTTTAAGGTGTCGGTGTTATAGTGTAATTATATATTTAAGTGCTGAGTAATATTAATAAACTACATGTACTTCTATGGTAAGTACACTGTAAAATAAAGTGTTACCAAAATCTGTATTGTAGTTTGTCAGAGACTAAAACATTAGAAATGATGCAGCGCTTCTATTGTGTTTTTGTTAGAGGTCAATTTGACCCACATATTTTTCTGTTTGATATCAGACACAGACACAGCATACTCCAATCTAATGCTAAATATTATTAAAAAACATCCTTTCACAGAATCGAGTAAATCTTTGAGTCTTATGTATTTCACTGACGTCATGATCGGTCACATGACTCCCTCTCTGCTCTTCGATTGGTTCCTCCTCGATACTCGATGGCTATTGGCTCCTGTGCTGTTTGTTGATGTTAAAGACACCAAAGTAAAACGCCACGTGTTCGATCTACTGAAAGCTGTCAAATTAACCCAATATTTGATGTTTAACTTAAAATAATTTACACTACCAGTCAAAAGTTTTGGATCGATGTTTAATGTTTTTTAAAGAGTCTCTTCTGCTCACCGGCTGGGGTTTATTTGATAAAAAAAAAATATTGTTAAATATTATGACAATTTAAATAACTTTTTTTATTTTTATATATTTTAAAGTGTAATTTATTCCTGTGATCAAAGCTGAGTTTTCAGCATCATTACTCCAGTCTTCAGTGTCACATGATCCTTCAGAAATCACTCTAATATGAGGATCTGATGCTCAAGACACATTTATGGTTATTATCAGTGTTGAAAACGGTTATTTACATTTTTTATTTCAGGATTCTTTGATGAATAGAAAGTTCAAAAGAACAGCATTTATTTGAAAAATAATCTTTTGTAAAATAAACAAAATTAAAATATAGCCTATAATACAATACATTAGGCCTACATAATATTGAATGTTAAATAATGAGCGAATGCCGTTTCTTTCAGCTGACGTCACGAGCACGTGTTTTAATGCTCGTGAAACATTAATAGTGTTTAAAGGTTGAATAGAGAGAACTTCATTATTTGCGAGGATCGAGTTAAAGCGAGGTGAAGGGAGAGCACAGAACACTGTGTGTGTGTGTGTGTGTGTGTGTGTGTGTTTGCGTGTGTTTACAGTCACGTGTGTGTTTACAGTCACGCAAATTAGTGTTTATGTTCACATCTGCAGCTCTGTGTGTGTGTGCAAGTTTTCATGCTTTTCTGTTTGTCTTTTGCTCATTGTGTGTGTGTGTGTGTGTGTGAGAGAGAGATTTCCTCGTCCGAGCTGCAGATTCATTTCCCGGCAGATATTAGGCAAGGCAAGTTTATTTATATAGCACATTTATACACAATGGTAATTCAAAGTGCTTTACATAGAAGAAATTAAAATAATCAAAACAAATAAGAATAATTAAAATAGTTTAGAATAAAAAATAAAGTACAGTAAAAACAGTCGACGAACAGTGGCACAGTGCTCATTCAGTAAATGCATAGCTAAACAGAAGTGTCTTGAGTCTGGCTTTGAATGTGACTACTGTAGGAGCACATCTGATCTCCTCTGGAAGCTGGTTCCAGCTGCGGCTGGCATAATAGCTAAAAGCAGACTCTCCGTGCTTAGAGTGAACCTTGGTATTTCTAGCTGATGTGATCCTAATGATCTGAGTGATCTGTTGGGTTTATATTCAGTGAGCATATCTGCAATATATTGAGGTCCTAGCCCATTGAATGATTTATATACCAGTAATAATACTTTAAAAATCAATCCTAAATGTAACTGGGAGCCAGTGTAGAGACCTGAGGACTGGTGTGATGTGTTCATGTGTTCTGGTTCTGCTCAGCGTTCTGTATGAGCTGCAACTGTCTTATGGTGTTTTTAGGAAGGCCAGTGAGGAGTCCATTACAATAATCCACCCTGCTGGTGATGAAAGCATGCACAAGTTTCTCTAAGTCTTGACTGGAAACAAAGCATCTAATTCTTGCAATATTTTTCAGATGATAGTATGCTGATTTAGTTATTGCTTTGACATGACTACTGAAACTAAGGTCTGACTCTAGAGACACACCAAGATTCCTGACTTGATTTTTAGTTGTTAGACCCCTAGCGTCAAGGTATGCATTCACCTTGAGAACTTCATCTTTGTTGCCAAACGCAATGACTTCAGTTTTGTCTTTGTTTAACTGAAGAAAGTTTTGGCACATCCAACCGTTGACTTCATCAATGCATTGGCACAGGGAGTCAATGGGGCTGTAGTCGTTAGGCGATAGGGCTAAGTAGAGCTGTGTGTGTGTGTGTGTGTGTGTGTGTGTGTGTAAATAGAGCTGTGTGTCGTCTGCATAGCTGTGGTAAGAGATTCGGTTCTTTCTCATTATTTGGCTCATTGGGAGCATGTACAGGTTGAACAGGAGTGGTGCAAGAATTGAGCCTTGAGGGACTCCACATGTCACGGATGTCCACTCAGACTTATGGTCTCCTATACTCACATAATAACCTCTCCCTTCTAAGTATGACCTGAACCATTTTAGGACTGTCCCAGAAACCCCCACCCAGTTTTCCAGCCTGTCAAGAAGTATGTCGTGATCAACAATGTCAAATGCAGCACTGAGGTCGAGTAGTACCAGCACTGATAATTTGCCTGTATCAGTGTTTAGGCGAATATCGTTTATTATCTTTATGAGCGCTGTCTCTGTGCTGTGATGCGATCGGAAACCAGATTGAAAATTGTCACAGTATCCATTCGAGATTAAGAATTTGTTCAGCTGATTGAAGACAACTTTTTCAATGATCTTGCCTATAAAAGGAAGATTTGAGATCGGTCTATAGTTGCTTAATATGGTCTTATCCAGATTGCTCTTTTTCAGGAGGGGCTTGACAAGTGCAGTTTTCAGGGAGTTTGGAAAACTCCCAGAGAGAAGTGAGGCATTTACCACTTCTAGGAGATCTGCTTCTAAGCTGTTTAACACACTTTTGAAGAAAGATGTGGGAAGTGCGTCAAGGGCGCAGGTTGATGTTTTAAGGTGCTGTACGGTTTCTTCCAAAATTGTGCCTTCAATTTCTTCGAAAACAGGCATAGTAACTACTTTCTCAGGTTGTGGTCTGATCTGTCTGACCCCAGAGTAACTCAATGATGGGCTGATCACCTTTCTGATATTATTGATTTTCTCAGAGAGAAAGAAGCAAACTCCCTGCACTTGCTGTCTGAGAGCATTTCACTGGGAATCTGGCTTGGGGGGTTA
>NW_026607088.1:7500-25000 GCF_029890125.1 Rhinichthys klamathensis goyatoka
GCGTTAGCATCACGTCACCTCAGCTAATCCACCTCACTACACATTTTCGTTTATCTGGGAGTGACGCACGGCCAAGATGGCGACGGCCGGCTCCGCCCACTTTGGGCTTCAAAAACGCTCTTCAGCGGTTCGTTTCCCGTACAACGACGTAAATCACTACCTATGTATGTGTAACCCCTTCACCCGGGTCCTTCTCACCCCACTCTGAGCGGGTCTCGAACCCGGGTCTCCGGCGTGAGAGTCAGGCGCTCTAACAAGGAGGCTAAAGACTGCAGCCTCTAACATCTGTCGCTAGAGCGCCTATTGAGATCAGAGGAGTGAGGTTTACTCGTACAGCAACTACTAGCTGGCCTCCGTTACATATGTTCACTACCATAGTACGATGCATCGTTGAAGAAATCAACCAGCTAGTCACGACTGTTTCCTGTAATCCACCAGCCGGAAACTGATGTCTCCCCGGGGGCCGCCATTGGCTAGCAAGCCTTCTCCTGCTGTTAGCATTCCATTGACTCCCATTCATTTTGGTGTCACTGTGGCTGCATTTACACTGCAGGTCTTGATGCCCAAATCCGATTTTCTGACTATATCCGATTTTTTTTGAGGCCCGCTTACATCATCTTTTAAAAGTGACCCGTATTCCATTTTTGCATTTACACTATACACTGCATGTAGACATTCTGACCCGGAAAATGAAGTAAAACAGCACGAAATACAATGGATGCAGATGCGAATAAAATTATCCAGTGTTTTGCTTTCCACAATATTTTTAAAAGTCATTAAGCTTTTAATCTTACGGTGGCACTGTAGCCGCGAGCGCTTAAACCCGTGCCTCCCCATATCTCGTGAAACACGGATTTATTCCTGTAACAACCCTGCATTTTTGCTCTTCGCCCCAAACACTCAAAACACATGAAACCTCCGCATTGCTCCACTGTGTGTATCCTTCGTCCTCCATCGCGCCTATAATAAGTCATGTGATCTCAGTTGGTGGTGTCCACCTGAGTTGACGTCACTTTTTTAATGACGTACGACTCGCATTTACTGGGGAATATCCGATTTGTCTGCTTACATGGCACACGCAAATGCACGTATCCGATTCATATCCGATTTATTACCACATATGAGTGAGGCCTGAATCCGATCTGAGAAAATCGGAATCATGAGGTTTATTCCTGCTTACACGTTCACCGGTCATATCCGATCTGTGCCACATGAGAGGAAAAAATCGGATTTGGGTCACTTGAACCATGCAGTGTAAAATGGGGCCTTTGACAGCGAAAAGCTTTACATCTGAGGCGTTTAAAGACTCCATTTGTCCATTGTTTATTTCTATAGAAACACGACAATGTATAAAAGGCTCTATTACCGTATCTTACGTAATGGCCCCGTAGAAACAGTTTTTGTAAAAATAGGCTAACGATTGCGTCATAACCACGGGACGCTCTGTCGCACAGTAGAGAAATTGCCGTAAAGACAGGAGGAGAAGCTCGGGGCAATCGGGGGACGTGGAGGCATAAAGTCAAGAAGAAGCCATAGAGAGTTGTAAAGTTGCTCCTGCTGCTCATGGACAGCTAATACTCACGCTCTCCGGCTCTGTGAGATTCGGAAGGGAATGATTCAGATTCCTCTTGGCACCGCTACAGCTGTCAGACAGGCTGCTCACGTCACATCTACGTCGTCAAGCTCAGTTTGAGCCATAGATATAAACACTAGATGTCGCCTTGGCTACGGCAGTTCATTGGAACGAATGCGTCAATAGAGCCGCCATCTTGAAACAGAGGAACCTCTCATCAGCGTCAATGTAGGGAAAGGTCTAACGGAAATAAAATCACCATAAATCGTCATGAATGCGATTTTCTAGTTGTTTTGGTTCGTTCCAACGGTCAGACATGTATTTATTATAGAGCCCAGAGAAATTTTAAAAAAGTTACAAAATTTCACAATCTTGTGAAATGTAATCCCTTGCTGTCTGGTTTTTAGATTTCGTTAGTGTAAACATCCATACGCAGCACAAAAGTCCGGCATCATCCATGAATTCAGCGTTACCTAGCTAATTCCTATGACAAGACCCCTGTTCCAAGATGGCGGCGGTTTTGACGCATGTTTAGAACCCCAAGGCGACATCTAGTGTTATATCTATGAGTTTGAGCCTGCGCAGTGCGCTTGGCAATCAGGAAGTGAGTGCTTCTAATCAAGGGGGTAATCCATCGACCGGAAGTTGAAGCCGGCCGGGTACCGCCATCTTGTAGCAGAACTTCACTTGCGTTAGCATTTCCATTGACTACCATTCATTTTGGCGTCACTTTGACAGCGAATAACTTTACATCTGAGGCGTTTAAAGACTCCATTTGTCCATTATTTATTTCTAAAGAAACACGACAATGTATAAAGGGCTCCATCACCTTCTATGTTACATTATGGCCCCGTAGAAACAGTTTTAGTAAAAATAGGCTAACGATTGCGTCATAACCACTCGACTCTCTGTCACGCTGTACAGAAATGACCGTACAGACCATAGACAGTAAAAGAAATGGACAGAGCGATCTCATTGGAACTTAGTTGAGACAGTTGAAGCCCACTTTTAGCGATTTTTGAGAACTTCCGTTCCTGACGCGCAGACTCAGACCGACTCAAACTAAGCTTGATGACGTGAGCAACCTGTCTGACAGACGTTAATCTTCTAGTAGCTGTGCGTGAAAACTGCCAACGTTAATCTGGCAGAGACGGGGAACTTGAGCAAAGAGTTATTTGGCGTGAGTGAGCAGGAGTAAGTATTCCGTTGCTTTTATGGACTCATTATCTATGGGCTTCTCCCTTGACGGGACGTCCCCCCGATTGCCTGCGAGCTTCTCCTCCTGTCTGTACGGTCATTTCTGTACAGCGCGACAGAGAGTCGAGTGGTTATGACGCAATCGTTAGCCTATTTTTACTAAATCTGTTTCTACGGGGCCATAATGTAACATAGAAGGTAATGGAGCCCTTTATACATTGTCGTGTTTCTTTAGAAATAAATAATGGACAAATGGAGTCTTTAAACGCCTCAGATGTAAAGTTATTCGCTGTCAAAGTGACGCCAAAATGAATGAAAGTCAATGGAAATGCTAACGCAAGTGAAGTTCTGCTACAACATGGCGGCACCCGGCCGGCTTCAACTTCCGGTCGATGGATTACCCCCTTGGTACAGACAGGAGGAGAAGCTCGCAGGCGATCGGGGGGACGTCCCGTCAAGGGAGAAGCCCATAGATAATGAGTCCATAAAAGCAACGGAATACTTACTCCTGCTCACTCACGATAAAGGACTCTTTGCTCAAGTTCCCCGTCTCTGCAAGATTAACGTTGGCAATTTTCACGCACAGCTACTAGAAGATTAACGTCTGTCAGACAGGTTGCTCACGTCATCAAGCTTAGTTTGAGTCCGTTTGAGTCTGCGCGTCAGGAACGGAAGTGCTCAAAAATCGCTAAAAATGGGCTTCAACTGTCTCAACTGAGTTCCAATGAGATGCTCTGTCCACTTCTTATACTGTCTATACTTCTAATTGACTTCACTTTTTTCCGTTACTGTCTATGCTGTTTCCCGAAACCATATTGTCGCAAAGTGGTCGTTCAACCATGTTGGTTTATGACGTCACGCACGTGGTGGAGACTGAGTAATAACTTATTTTGATGAAACTGTTATTCGAATTAATGCTAGATGATGTTTTTTATATAAATTACAAACATGAGGAATATTTCTAATTTTTCTCAGTTATTTCGCTTTATTTCCAGATTCAATCGTTCGAATAAAGTGGAGCAAGTTCGCACATGCGCACTCTTCAAAAACGGTGCTTAAAATCTCTTGACAAACTCAAAGATGTAATTGACATTTGTATGTATTCTAAATAAAAGACACAGATTGTTCTGAATGTCAGCTTGCTTATTTTGCTCAAGATAAGGAGTTATTAAGTTCACATGTCAAGCAAACAAGAAATGCTTCTAGCCACAGATCTGTCGCTCAAACACACACACACACACACCTCTGCGATGCTGTTTGTGAATGTTCGTTGGAACGATGGTTTCGGGAAACACCGACTCGTTGAACTGCTGATAACGACGGAACTTGTTGCACTTTTCCACTGCATAGTAGCCTACGGTACGGTTCGGTTCGGTTCGGTTCGGCGCGGCTCACTTTTGGCTAACGATGCTGGGAAACGCAGCGCTGACGCAAAGCGCGTTCCCGTTATCGCGGTACGTGAGTAACCATAAACGTCCCCTTAAAGTTATAAACAAACGATCTCTCAGTAATGTTAATAGAGCGTTCATTCAAAGTTATCTGCTCTTTATTAATGTTCTCAAAGCATTAGCACAAAAACATTATTTATACATCGTTCATGGAACGTTTTCCCCCCTGAAACTTTTAAGTTGGACGTTTGTCTAATGTTTTTTAATTGTTGAGCGTTTAGAAAACATTCAAAATAGCGTTCCATAATGTTTGAAGATGGAATGGAATGTTCCCTTAACGTCACATAACCAAGAAAAAACGTTTTTAAAACATTTAAAAAGCTGGATATTCAGAAATAACATTTTCATAACGTTCTTCGAACAAATGTTTGTTAGCCTGGATGTTGACATGCTTTTGATACAACTGTCACTTTTAGGTATTTTATACGGTTTAATTGCATTTTCCCATCATTACTAATGTCACTTGATATTTTATCCTCCCCAAAAGACTCAAACACTCGCACCTGCACATGTTCCATTCATTAAATAAACATTTTACCTTTAGAAACATGAGATGAAATAATGCCTAATCTCTCAATAAAGCTCTGCATACTCTATCTTCAGTGAAGCATTTCAGGAATGACAGTTTTACTCTTGTTCTCCTGCAGAAAGCTGATGATCTGACGGAAGAGATATTAAACATTTCGGCATAAACTTCACTAGACATTCTGTCCAAACACACACACGTGTTCATGCCAGCGTTTCTCTCCTTCTCAGATCACCTCGGAAAACTAAACGCATGACAAGACCAGCATAATATTGCATTTACAGGAGGAATATGAAAGATCAAGTGTCCTCGCTGCCGTCCGTGTGTTTGACGAGTGCATGTAAATCACTGATGATCCTCAATACTGTATATCTCTTTTATTATTGTATTGTGATGAGGGCCAAGCATTTCTCCAGATTAACATATTAGCATAAATCACTGCTGGTTTAGTGTTCAATGCACAGACAAACATCCAGAACAACCACATGTGAACATCTATATCAACTTTTCCACGATTACATGAGATCTTAATATTTCAACTTTATTGATGCGATCTGATACGCTTGTAGCGCCACCTACTGGAAGGACAGATGAACTAAAACACATTTTCTCAGCTAGTGCATTGAAAAACGAGTTTTAGCATAGCAAACACACAACATTAAAATGCCAACAGATTTAAGTAGCCTACAAAAGTGTTATATCATTGAAACATTTTCATTATTCATTAGTACAAATACTTTGAAAATACAAACAAGCTTGCTTTTGTTAAAAAAGGCTTTGAGAAATCTAAAAGACGGGGTGCTGTGTGTGTGTGTGTGTGCGAGTGTGCATGTGTGTGTGTGTAATCTCTCAGTGTGTAATAGGATCACTCTCCCCGCTGATCCTCAGTCTGTGTCTTACAGTAATCTGCTGTTCTGGGTGCAGCGCCGCAGGAGTCGCTCCCGCTTATTAATATGCGTTCTGCGGCTCTGAGATCACGTCTCTATCCTCCTCTGTACACCACGATGTTCTTCTCGGTCTCGTACACCTTGATCTCGTACAGGCTGTCCGGCGGGAGAAGCTTCGCCATGCCGTCCCATATAAACACGGACAGGTTTTCTGTAGTGCTGCATGAACACACACACACACACACACACGTCATTATAATGAGTGTATCATGACTGATATGTGGCGAAAAGCCTCAGTCGTACCTGACCACATCAGCAAAGTAAGGAACGTCCCGGTCCAGGTTCTTATGGTCAAGAGGTTTCATGATGACCTCCTAAAAATAGAATAATACTAATACATTTTATTTGTATTGCACTTTACATTAAAGCAATCTCAAAGTGCTACAGAGCATATAGCAATATAATTCAAAATTAATAAATAGTTAAAAGAAAAAGAAAAGATATATATATATATATATAACTATAAAATATAACTTATTAACAACGTTGCATATTTAGTGGTTGTACGAGTGCTCACACCTTCTGTTTGCCATTTATCATGTGTTGTGTTTATTTGACTATTTCAATCATTGTAGAACGGCTAAAAGAATTCACAAGCAAAAATCATAAACTGTAGATTCGGGTAAATATGAGAGACTTTTGTCTTTGCAATGACTGGGATAAAAATGTCATATTTGTCCTGAATGAACACAAAATGTATATATTAACTTTAATATATAATAACTTTTATACAACTATTCTTATTTATCAATGCTACATTTTTCAAAATGTCAAGTATTCATTACTTCAATGAGCTCATTGCTTCGGCCTTAAATTATTACATTGTTTAAATTAATAATTTTTTTGCTAACTGTGATTTTGTAAATGTATATTTCTGACATGCATAACTCAGACGGTCTCCTCTGATAACAGATCACTGTAAACTGTAATGTGGACTTTTCTGTAAAGCTGCTTTGGAACGATGTGTGTGTGTGTTGTGAAAAGCGCTGTACAGATAATTGTGAATGTGTGTAAAGAGTGTGACCTCGATACACTCCTTCAGGTCCGTCAGATTCATCACCATGCCTGTGTTTCTGTCGATCTATAAAACACACGAGCGTTATTACACACACACACACACACACACACACACACACACACACACACACACACACACACACACTCACAAATCATTACAGTTCACGATACACAGATATTAAAATGTGAGCTGGTTACTCCATACCTTTCCTCGCACCGTCACTTCAACTAGAAAACACAAATATCATGAACATATTTACTTGTGTGCATGCATGAAAAATGTATGATATATTAATTTCTAATGTGCTCATAATTTATGCTTGTATAACGGCTCACCTTTATAGTTATGACCATGGCCATTAGGATTGTTGCATTTCCCAAATATTATTTTATTCTCCTCATCACTTAAAGATTTGCTAAAAAAAACAAAACAAAAAACAAACAAACAATAATAATAAATAAATACGTTTGACAATGACTTAAAATAGGCCGATGTTGAAGACATTTATTGGTAAAATCAAGGTTTAGGCCGGACGTTTTACACTGTTATTTTTATTATTATTATTTGCATACAGAACCAAACACAGCGCAATAAAATATTATATATATATGATGATATTACATTAGAGATTCGGTCATAATATTTTATATATAGATATTGATCTTAATGAAGACACATAACAATAGAAAACGCCTAAAGAAAATCATGCCATTAAAATATAAAGATTAAACAATGATTTCTGGGTCTTTGTTACTTGTGTTCTCATAAAAGAAAACAACATTTTAACGTAAGACAGTTTTTAACTTTCACTAATTTAAAGATCATTTATTCCAGTTTTATCCAAAATCTATTGAAAACTCTACATAAAAACAAACAAGCGAGTGAACTTCTCTTCCTCACTTCCACTAAAGCAACAGAAATCATCAATATCAGAATATCTCGAAATTAAAGATTTAAGAAGAAAGTGTAGGCTACTTTTACTTTATTATTAATACAATATTAAAGGAGATTATGCAAGCATCTCTTCCAGATAATATAATCAGTTACAGCTCCAACACAATCCCTCTCAGAGATATTTTTATTTTGTTTTAGAAGCATATATATATATTTGTTATTGCATTTTGTCCTCAGTTAATTCAACACAGTCTAATATTAATTTAGGTTTAGTCACTGTTGGAGAGTTATAGCAAATATAACTTTAACAAGCTGAATAAGGGTTAGAGGAACAGCTTTGATGACTGGATTAAATACGGGGAAATTGTGATTAATATATAATATAATGAATATATTTATTGTTATCAGTCGGAAATGATGTGATAATTGAGATTAAGCATGAATTGTTCATAATAAGTCAAAAGATTCCATGAGTGTCAAACAATTTCATAAAATGATGAATGTCTCTGTTAAACCAGTGACTGAAAGATTTATTAGTTATGGCGTTATTAATGAAGGAGGCGCGAGGAGAGAAATTGTGAGAGTTGCAAATTTTCCAAGCGAGAGGTGAAATATGAGAGGGATTTTAGAAATATTATAGTCACATGATAACAGAAATGGTAGGCCACATATTTGATTAAAGAGCTGATGTGGGATGAAGCTCCAAATTAAACGAACTAAGCCAATTAAGTCTTGTTTACATCCTAATAAAGCATCTGGATGTTTTAAACTGCAATTCCCATAATTCCCTCGTGATGACGCAGCATTTTTACTGCTGACTTCCTGCAACAAGTAGTTTCAGCCTTTTTTTACAGTCTATGGTTTCAGCTTATTCACAATTTTCAGACTGGTTGTTGTTGGAATGGAATCCAGAAGGCGAAGCATTGTTTGAAGAGAGTATAATTGTATTATTATTCTGATGTGTTTGGTAGATGAGGTATGATAGAGAGCTGTACCTGTGTAAGCGATGGCTCGCGCAGAAGCTCTGCACGCGAGTGATGAAGCCGACGCGCTCCGACATGTTCCTCTCAGAAACCTCTCCGTGTTTACTGTCCGGCGAGCTTTATAAGTCTCAGCGAGCTTTATAAGTCTGTGTTTACAGTCCAACGAGCTTTATAAGTCACAGATGCTCTGATCAATATCAGACAGTTCCATGGTCAGTGGGGGCGTGGCTTAGTCGAGCCGCCTTTCATCTGCGCTAATCGATTACAGTGTGACATCAGCACTTTCCTCATGATCATCACGTGTCTTCTCACATCTGGACAAATGTCATATTATTCCATATTACATAACACACATTTATATATATATATATATATATAACATTTACATGTATAACATTTGTTAATATATTAAAGTAATATTATATATAGGCTATACACGCATACATTCATCTATTATAAATAACATTAAATGTGATTTATAATATATAAATGTGTGTCTGTGTATATATATATATATATATAAAATATTAATTTAATATGTTAACAAATGTTTATATGTGTGTGTGTATGTATAATATTAATACATGTAGTATACAGTATATACACTCACCTAAAGGATTATTAGGAACACCACACTAATACTGTGTTTGACCCCCTTTCGCCTTCAGAACTGCCTTAATTCTACGTGGCATTGATTCAACAAGGTGCTGAAAGCATTCTTTAGAAATGTTGGCCCATATTGATAGGATAGCATCTTGCAGTTGATGGAGATTTGTGGGATGCACATCCAGGGCACGAAGCTCCCGTTCCACCACATCCCAAAGATGCTCTATTGGGTTGAGATCTGGTGACTGTGGGGCCATTTTAGTACAGTGAACTCATTGTCATGTTCAAGAAACCAATTTGAAATGATTTGAGCTTTGTGACATGGTGCATTATCCTGCTGGAAGTAGCCATCAGAGGATGGGGACATGGTGGCCATAAAGGGATGGACATGGTCAGAAACAATGCTCAGGTAGGCCGTGGCATTTAAACGATGCCCAATTGGCACTAAGGGGCCTAAAGTGTGCCAAGAAAACATCCCCCACACCATTACACCACCACCACCAGCCTGCACAGTGGTAACAAGGCATGATGGATCCATGTTCTCATTCTGTTTACGCCAAATTCTGACTCTACCATCTGAATGTTTTTAACAGAAATCGAGACTCATCAGACCAGGCAACATTTCTCCAGTCTTCAACTGTCCAATTTTGGTGAGCTCTTGCAAATTGTAGCCTCTTTTTCCTATTTGTAGTGGAGATGAGTGGTACCCGGTGGGGTCTTCTGCTGTTGTAGCCCATCCGCCTCAAGGTTGTGCGTGTTGTGGCTTCACAAATGCTTTGCTGCATACCTCGGTTGTAACGAGTGGTTATTTCAGTCAAAGTTGCTCTTCTATCAGCTTGAATCAGTCGGCCCATTCTCCTCTGACCTCTAGCATCAACAAGGCATTTTCGCCGCATACTGGATGTTTTTTCCTTTTCACACCATTCTTTGTAAACCCTAGAAATGGTTGTGCGTGAAAATCCCAGTAACTGAGCAGATTGTGAAATACTCAGACCGGCCCGTCTGGCACCAACAACCATGCCACGCTCAAAATGGCTTAAATCACCTTTCTTTCCCATTCTGACATTCAGTTTGGAGTTCAGGAGATTGTCTTGACCAGGACCACACCCCTAAATGCATTGAAGCAACTGCCATGTGATTGGTTGAATAGATAATTGCATTAATGAGAAATTGAACAGGTGTTCCTAATAATTCTTTAGGTGAGTGTATGTGTATATATATATATATATATATATATATATATATATAAGCATGAGTTAAAACATATAAAAGTAATGTTTATATTTATATATATAGCCTACATATACACACATTTACATTACATTTTTTATGTCATTATATACTGTATATATAGGCCTATATATATAATTATTATTAAAATATATTAGTTACCATGGTGCAATAAAGCATTAATGTTGCTCAAGCAATGAAACAAAATATATCTTAAAATTGTAAATATTTTAACATTTGTATTATAACAAGTGTATTATAATAAGTGATATATATATATATTTTATCATTAACATAGTTGCCATTGTGCAATAAAACATAAATAATGATTGAATATTGTTTCTTGAACAAATAAACAAAAATAATTGGTATTGCCTCTCAATTTTGATCAGTCTCTAACTTCTAATCCCACACATTTGCATGAAGTTACATATGCAGGCATCACTCCTCTCTGTTGTACCACAGAAAATGTGTTTAGCAACAGCATATTGTGATTTAATCCGAATGCATCAAATAAGATCAAGAGGTTTCCTGCTGAGACATAAGTCTGATATATTCCTGGAAATCTCTCACTATCAAATCAGCCATAATCACAATAATCATAATCACGGCTTCATCCTCGCTAATCCTCCGCTGGGTTTAAATAGCAGATCCTCCACACTGGAAAGTAATTGGGAAGATGGGCAATGCTAAAAGTGGAGCCCTGTCCAGAGATCTCCTGGAGGAGCTGAAGATGAACACCAAGTACAGCGAGGAGCAGCTCTACGTCTGGTACCAGAAGTTCCTGAACGAGTGTCCGACGGGGCGCATCAGCCGAGAGCAGTTCGAGAGCATCTACGCGAGCTTCTTCCCCGACGCCGACCCCAAAGCCTACGCGCAACACGTCTTCCGGAGCTTCGACTCCGACAGCGACGGGACGCTGGACTTTAAAGGTGCGTTGACATGTTATGCCTCTTCACAAGATGTAATAGAAATCTATAGTGTCCCTGGAATATGTGTGTGTGAAATTTCAGCTCAAAATACCAGATCATTTATTAGGCTATAGCTTAGTTGTATATATGTACAGATTCGCGTTTTTGAGGTTTGTGCGATGATAATGTTTTTCCTACGCTTGCACCTTGGAACCGGTTTCAGGGTTTGCGTTCTCGAGTCATCAGCAGCGTTACGGGTCTTCTGTTGGAGCGGTGTCGTGTTAGCGGCCACTAACTTAATAACTAATGATCTTTGGAACGGAAGTGAATCAATCAAAACTAACTTTAGCTGGACAATAACTTTATTCTAGAGCTGCTGTAAAGCCTAAACACTCTGTTACTGTAATCTCCTGTTATCTCTGTAAAGCTGCTGTGAAATAGTCTACATTGTTAAAGCAATAAATGAAGGTGACTTGACTAGCTTGTCAAATTTGCCCTTTTTAAAACAAAACTCCCCGTTTTTGTGTGTGTCCCTTTAAATGCGAACGAGCTTTAGCTCCGCCTCCGTTCAGAAGAGGGCGGAGCCTTCACACGAGCTTCAGAGACTCCGGCAATAACAACACAGGCCGATCTCACTGATCCAGAGTCAGGAGTAACAGCAGCGAGTGCAGCCTTACGGAGAGACTCAGGGAGAGCTTCACTTTTACACGTTTCTGAATGTTAGCGGAGATGTTTCTGTAGTTGTTGTGGAGTTACACTGATCATCTCCTCATCATGTTGAACTCTTCCACAAGTGTCCACAGTTCCTGAGGTGTTTATAAGACAGCGGTGACATGTTCTGGTCAATAGTGTTCAGTGTCGTCTGTGCTCGACCACAGAACAGTTTCAGGCTTTGCTGGATCTTCTCCAGTGCGTTAGAACTGGTCTCTGTTGGCGCTCGCCGAACCCAATGTCGCTGGTGTGTGTGAACGTGCAGATTAAGGGCCGGGAATATTATAATAACATCCTCTTCATACGGCAGAAGGAGCGAAATCTGATCGGATCTAATCTGAATGATTTCATTCCTGTTAAAAATCAAAGATGGCGCATAAGGTCTGTTAGCTACTCATTCATGAGGCATTGCAAACAACGCCACCAAATAAGCAAACACAATATAAAATGAGCGATTTACAGGCATTTATTTAAGCTTAAAAATAAGCATATTTTACATTTACTGCAAAACATTAAATTTATGCAAATGTATACGTTTTTCGATAGTGTAGGGAAACCGACTAGATTAAAAGTCACGTCACCTTCAATAATGACCCAAACTGATCTGTGAAAGTTTTCACAAATCAGAATGACCTAGTTAACCACTCAGGGAAGGGTTAACTGACCCAAACTGATCTGTGTAAGTTTTCACAAATCAGGTTCAATCTAAAAAAAGTGTTTTTGTAATCCAGCAGTGTGTGTTTATTATAAGTTGTTAATATCCATTGTTTAAACATGAAAAACGCCTATTTTCCACATTCCTGTCAACCGGACTTAGCGAACGTTTTACAGACAAGCTTTGCTGTGAAAAAATTCACAAATCGAGCATGTCGAGGTGACACTGGGTTCAGACTCCTAAGTGACCGACTTTTGGAGCTGTACCCAATTAAAAAAAAAAAAAAGAAAAAAAAAAAAGATTTTGACCCGGAGAAACACCGTTACACAAATTCACAAATCACGAATAACGACATGAGATATTATTTGCATGTCCACGACACCGCACTGCGGGGCCACAGCGAAACGAAAACTGAAAATCAAACTGCAAACTATCTTTACTCCGGTGGATTACCGGCACTTACACACGGAGAAAGGCAGATTTTCATGATATGTCCCTTTAAAGAGTACATCGTGGCCCTGCACCTGACGTCCTCGGGGAAGACCGTGGAGAAGCTGGAGTGGGCCTTCGCTCTGTACGACGTGGACCGGAACGGCAGCATCACCAAAAACGAGATTCATGAAATAGTGAAGGTGAATGAACACCAGCTCAGATTTATTCACAGACTCCAATGTCTCGGCGAACTAAGAAAGTTTTGAAAATATTACTTCTGAACATCCAGTTTTTTCTTACACTGTAAAAAAATGTTATGTGCGATTACTTTAAAAATGATGGTAACAATATTATACACATATTTTTTTGTAGTTTTTAAGGCTTTATTTCTTTAATGGAATCTACCTGAATAAATCATGTAAAATCCCCTACATTATTTTAGTCTATGACACAATTAATTTAATATTTTTAGTGAAATTAGCTTTTTTTATTTTAATTTAAGTTGACTCTCAAAAGTATTTGGTTAGGAGTGAATGAAAATGACTTTGAGTTCTATTGAGTTTAACAGACTCTACGCTGTAGAAATAAACGTGTTACGCACTGACCTTAGCACAGTTATTGCTCAATCAAAGCAGAATGCTTCATAATATTAGTATTCACAACCTAATCATAAGCTCTACTCTTCTGCACAACGGTAACAATCAAAACTTCAACAATGGTGTCTGTAAATAAAAACGCTAAATAATATCTTTTTTTCCTTAATTTTATCAGCTTAATCGGTTCCTCAATTCAAGCTTTTCCTTTAAAAAAAATGGAAATTGTATCTCTTGGTTTTATTAGTGAAATGTTCTCCTGAACCACAATTTTCTTAATAAAGTATACACAATATTGTTAATCATCCCCTTAATTTTTTTATGATTCATTTTTTACAGTGTAGAAACATTCCATTTTGCAAACATTATGAGAGTTACTTTTAAATCTGAACGTTCCAAAACAAGTAGTAAATTTAAAAAAAAAAACATTCAACTAAAACATTTCAGAAACTCATGTTTTTGTGCTAACGTTCTGAGATCATTATTAAAGACCAGATGACGTTGAACGTTTGTTCTATTAATGTTACTGAAGAACGTTTGTTCATAACTTTGAGAACCGTTGCTCCTCTTTGCAGTCAATATTCAACATGATCTCCAAAGAAGACCAGAAAACCCTCCCGGACGACGAGAACACCCCGGAGAAACGAACTGATAAAATTTGGGACTTTTTTGGGAAAAAAGAAAATGGTAAGTGACTATTTGCACATGTTAATGTCTTAGATGACTTATAGAATATGGCATTTAAAGTCCCCCTGTAGTCAATACTTTTATCTCTTAAAAATCATCTTTGATCACCAAAATGACATATTTAAAGTTTTTTCCTTGACAAAAATCTTCATGCCTTGAATGTAACTCGACACCCTTGCCTCATTTAGTATGCACGGCTCTATGAATATGCAAATGACCCCGCCTCCACTCACTCCCTCAGCTCAGAGATCCACTGGTTGACGATCACACGTTGATCTGATTGGTTACAAGGTCGTTTGTGACGTCAGAAACACCAGCGATTTCAAACCGTGTTTTTGAGACTGTCTTTGGTTCACTGCAGTTTTAAGGAGGAAATACTCAGCAATGCTGTCGACTTATGAACTTACACATGGTGTGTCTTAAAGCGTATTATAAACACACATAAACAACATTAAAAGCTTGATTTCACCACAGGGGGACTTTAACAGAATACCCTTTATTGAGCTTTGAAGAATGCATGTGTTTCTGTCGTCAGGTAAGATAACCGAGGGAGAGTTCATTCAAGGCGTGATGGGCAATAAGAACATTCTGCGGCTGATTCAGTTCGACGAGCCCCAGAAGGTCCAAGAAAGGCTCAAAGAGAAGAAGCAATGATGTGTTTAGATCACTGCGACTTGTTTTAGTTCGACTCTTTTAAATAATTAAAGTGTAAAAAGTGCATTTCTGCTGTTACACGCTGACTGAGATAAACGACTGAGGAACTCAATGCGATGTGTGCCATGGAATATACATGTACAAATGTTGTTTATTACCCCCGACATGCAGTATAAAACATAACGGATGGTTAAATCTGGCATGCATGTAATGTTCCTCTGCATGCCATGAAATACACTGATACAAGCAGTCCACCGGACATGTGACCCACAGGGGTCAAAAGGTCACATTCACAGTCATCGCTGTGAAACATGCCAATTATGCAAATAATCCACAACTTTGCCCATCAATAAAACACTATATGTATGTAACAGTCATGCAAACGTTTCATTTTAGTATTCTACTAATTCTACTATATTTTACATTGAGTATTGCAGCGCTCTGTTGTTCTTCCACTAGTGTGCACTCTTGTGTAATGGAGTGAACATATTTGCTGTTAACTGTTCAGTTTAATCGTGCTCCCTTTGCAATTAAATGCTTATTTGAAGCAGATCACAATGCAGTGGCTCTCAACTGGTGGTTTTGACCCAAAAGATGCAAAGCTAAATGCATATAATAAAATACATCTATCAATGTTATCTAGCAGAGTTAGGACAGTGAAAGGCAACATGTAGCAAATACAGAAACATTAATGCATGTTTGCACTATTTTGGCTCTACATGATGCTCAACGATCTGGATAATAAAGCATATTCTGTATGATTTTTTCTGTAAAGGATATTCTGTATGAGAGCGTCAATCTCAGTGGGTTTACCGCGGTATAACACACTCCTGGCGCATTCATTGAAACGGATTTCAAATAAACAACAGCAGTATTTCAAAGCTTAGATTAGATCGTGGACCTTGCGTCAGAAAGATGTACAAAAATCAGGTATCAAAAACATAATGGAAGCCGTTTACTATGGAAGCTCGTTTCTGCCACGGAATAAATAAAAAAGGTCATTACGACGTTAATCGCATCCAAAATAAAAGTGTGTGTTTACATAATATATGTGTGTATAATTATTTTCTATATATAAATACACATGCATTTTTTGCAAAAAATTTGTTATTTATATATAATATAAATTATATATAATTAAATATACAATATATACATGTAAATATTTCTCATTATATACATGTATGTGTGTGTATTTATATATATATACTAAATAATTATACACAGTACACACACATATATTATGTAAACAATCTTTTATTTTGGATGCGATTAATCGTTGCACAGGCTACACTGAAAAAAATTATATGATCAATAAGTTAGGACAACTCATGTTTCTACATTGCTTTAACTCATCAAAATAAGTTAAGCAATTTTCAAAAAAAAAAAAAAAAATACAGTGTAAATTGCAACTTTTTATCTCACAATTCTGACTTTTTCTCAGATATAAACGTTATGAAGTCCGAAATGCGACAGAGTCAGAATTGTGATTTAAAAAGTCACAATTACTTTTTTTTATTCTGTGGCGTAAACAACCTTGAATAATTTACAGTGGTTTAAAGATTGGAAATATACATCCCTAATTACATATTTATATAAAAACGAGTCTCAGAACTCGCTCTCCTCGATGATCTCCTCCATAGTCTCTCCTAAAGTCATTTCCCCGTCGCTGCTGGACAAACTCTTCCTCATGTAGAACTCCAGGCCTAAGCTCCGCCCACAGGCCAGGTCCTCTGCTGATTGGTCGGTCAACTGTGGATGCACCTGTGAGGGGGCGTGGCCTCTGTCCTCGTTGGATTGGCTCTGCTCTTGGTTTAGTCCTGAACTCTTTTGCGAACACTTCCACAGGTGTTTGGGGTGGATGTCCGCGAAGCAGTTGTGGACCTCGCAGTGATTGGAAGACAGGAACAGCTGCCAGCGCTTCCTCAGCTCAGCCTGGACCTAGACATGTTTACAAATCAGGGGATTATGGGGAGAAATCATAACTCTCACACTCGCGCTGCACGGTTATTCGCAACGCAACCGCACGCGATTTGGCAAAGCCTGCGAGTATTTTAAGTGCAGCTTGTCAGTGAAGTACGGCTGATGAGTCTCTCACACACACACACACACACACACACACCACATATCCCTCTGAACACTAGAGGGCGTCTCACACACACCACATATTCCTCTGAACACTAGAGGGCGTCTCACACACACACACACACACACATATCCCTCTGAACACTAGAGGGCGTCTCACACACACTCACACACACCACATGTCCCTCTGAACACTAGAGGGCGTCTCACACACCACATATCCCTCTGAACACTAGAGGTCGTCTCACACACACACACACACACCACATATCCCTCTGAACACTAGAGGGCGTCTCACACACACACACCACATATCCCTCTGAACACTAGAGGGCGTCTCACACACACAC
>NW_026607088.1:27500-72500 GCF_029890125.1 Rhinichthys klamathensis goyatoka
CTGAACACTAGAGGGCGTCTCACACACACTCACACACCCACACACACCACATATCCCTCTGAACACTAGAGGGCATCTCACACACTCACACACACACCACATATCCCTCTGAACACTAGAGGGCATCTCACACACACACACACACACCACATATCCCTCTGAACACTAGAGGGCATCTCACACACACTCACACACCCACACACACCACATATCCCTCTGAACACTAGAGGGCATCTCACACACTCACACACACACCACATATCCCTCTGAACACTAGAGGGCGTCTCACACACCCACACACACCACATATCCCTCTGAACACTAGAGGGCGTCTCACACACACACACACACCACATATCCCTCTAAACACTAGAGGGCGTCTCACACACACTCACACACCCACACACACCACATATCCCTCTGAACACTAGAGGGCATCTCACACACTCACACACACACCACATATCCCTCTGAACACTAGAGGGCATCTCACACACACTCACACACACACACACACACACACCACATATCCCTCTGAACACTAGAGGGCGTCTCACACACACCACATATCCCTCTGAACACTAGAGGGCGTCTCACACACACACACACACCACATATCCCTCTGAACACTAGAGGGCGTCTCACACACACACACACACACACCACATATCCCTCTGAACACTAGAGGGCGTCTCACACACACACACACACACCACATATCCCTCTGAACACTAGAGGGCGTCTCACACACACACACACACACACACACCACATATCCCTCTGAACAATAGAGGGCGTCTGACACACACACACACACACCACATATCCCTCTGAACACTAGAGGGCATCTCACACACTCACACACACACCACATATCCCTCTGAACACTAGAGGGCATCTCACACACACTCACACACACCACATATCCCTCTGAACACTAGAGGGCATCTCACACACTCACACACACACCACATATCCCTCTGAACACTAGAGGGCATCTCACACACACTCACACACACCACATATCCCTCTGAACACTAGAGGGCGTCTCACACACACACACCACATGTCCCTCTGAACACTAGAGGGCGTCTCACACACACACACCACATATCCCTCTGAACACTAGAGGGCGTCTCACACACACACACCACATATCCCTCTGAACACTAGTGGGCGTCTCACACACAGACACACACACACACCACATATTTTTCATACAGGAAAAGCGTGTTATTAAATGTCGTCTTTTGTTGGACAAGAGGTTCATAAATGCGTCTCATGTCTGGAAAGATGTGTGTCTCGCGTTGCTTTCTCAAACACACTATATAAGCGACTCAAATTCAGTGTTTTCAGAGTGAGCCGCGTTTACTGAGCCGTGCTTCACTGACACGCTGCACATAAACAATCACAGCCTTTGCCATTTCATAATCGCGATAAGCCAACTCGGTTTCAGTGCGATTACATGTTAGTTGTGATTAATCGTGCAGCGCTGTCTCACACTCTCTAAACGCCTTCCCCACACGTACCTCTCCGTTTGCGAAGCAGTACAGCACTGCAACCAGCAGCCCCTGTGGACGAACAGAGCTCGCGTTAGAGGCGTCCTGAGTCGGGAGAGGAGAAGCGAGGAGTTCGCTCACCTGGAACGAGCTCAGGGTCAGATGGACGAAGTTTCGAGCGTATCGGTTGCTTCCTTCCACTGATTCGTCGATGATGATGGTGAAGACGATCTCGTGGATCCCGAGCAGAGGAATCAACACGAGCGTTGCTCTGGCTAAACTGTGCAAAGCGTGTGAAATGTGTGAGTTTTCATTATGGATGCACGAAATCAAAATTTTTGGCCGATACCGATAACCGATAACTCTTTATATTTGAAAGCCGATAACGGATATATTGGCCGATAAATCTAAATCCGAATTTTGATATAATTTTTGAGAGCCTGATTACAACAACGAAAGTCTCATCATGTCCCAATCACACAATTATAATGATGTTCTCATGATAATGTTATGTAGCCGATATGACAGTCTTGCACACTTTAACTCTATTTTCCTTTTTGAAGGGATTCCAATCATATTTCAAGCAATTCAAACTAGGGCTGTCAGTTAAACGCGTTATTAACGGCATTAACGCAAACCCATTTTAACGCAATTAATTTTTTTATCGCGCGATTAACAGTCTTTTTGGCCTTGCAAACTTTGTTGTTTTTTTCACATGCTTTTGCACCGGACGCGGCATGCGCTATGAACCCCATTCATTTCAATGGCTTGCGCCGCACGAGGACGTTTTGCTGCTTCGTCGACCAAAGCGCAAGAGCAGCGGCGCGCACACCGCGGTCAAAATTCAAAATAGTTCAACTTTTGCCACTGTGACGATTACCAGCGCGGCCAATAGAAACGTTTTGGCATCCAAAAAGTTTTGAAAACTGGCGTAGCGCCGCGCATTCTGCGTCCTGTCCTATGGTCCTGTCTGAAAGCACCAGATCAAGCTAGACCGGAAACACACTTGTTGCGAGCCGGCCAAATAGTTGGTTAACGTTACGTTTTGAGTGGGTGACGAGCGCGAGACGCCGAAATGGATGCCAATAAGATTCTGAATGGAAAGTTTACTTTTAAAAAGTTGCCAAATGGTCCCATTGACAAGACCAAAGTGATCTGTGTGTTTTGTCGAACTGAGCTATGTTCATCGCAGCACGTCCAGTCTGAAATACCACTTGATGGCTAAACACACACACACACACACAGCTGATGCGAATTCTCCGCCCCCTCGTCAATATCAGGACCTCGTCAGTATTTCTTTCACCCTTTTATTGATGGACAGTGTTACATTGTGTGAGAGATTAGCGCATCGCTAGTTCTTATACACACGAGCAACAGCAGTTCTAGACGAGCACGACTGACCTGTAACGGTAGTCCGTGAACTTCACCTGGTCGGCCTTTAACTTGGACAGCAAAAGTCGGATGATTTTGAGGAAAATGCAGAAAATGACCTGAAAGACAAACAAGTTTTTTTATTAAATTTTCTCCAGACATATAAAAGGTACTCCAACATTTACTAAATGAGACAAAGTGTCTGAATAAACAACGCATTCTCATCCCAAGGCGTCATATACTGACGCTTTTCGTCTACATCCGATGCACATGGCACCCTTTAGCGTCAATATAAAGGCCATTGCACACCGAGTCCGAAATTCGCATCCGAAATTTTCGCACGTTAAAAAAAAAAATCGACCTCACGTTAAGTGACCTCACGCTTGCACACTGCCTCTGAAACTTTCGTCCGTCATAAAAAAAATCGGATTGGGTTTGATTTTCTGCGTTTTTCTCATCCGTAGCTCAAGCAGTTTGAATGGAGTTTTGACAATTCAGAGCCACCGAATCACGAATACGAAAAACGCATGCAAAAATTTCGGACTTCAGTGTGCAATGGCCTTAAAGGATTAGTTAACTTTAAAAAAAACTTTTGCTGATAATTTACTCACCCCCATGTCATCCAAGATGTCCATGTCTTTCTTTCTTCAGTCGAAAAGAAATTAAGGTTTTTGATGAAAACATTCCAGGATTTTTCTCCATATAATGCACTTTGCTGGGCACCAAATGGTTCAAGGTCCAAAAGACAGTTTCAGTGCAAACTGTTCAAAGGGCTTTAAACGACACCAGACGATGAATAATGGTCTTATCAAGCGAAACGATCGCTCATTTAAAAAAGAAATAACAAAGTTTAAGTTTTATAAGCTCAAATGCTCGCCTTGCTCTGTTCTGTGTGACTCTCCTGTTCGAACTCGTTCATCAAAATGAACGAATCTTTTTCCGAGTCAATTCGTTCATTTCGTTCGTTGAATGAACCAAATGACTCGAAAAAAGATTTGTTCATTTTGATGAACGAGTTCGAACAGGAGAGTCACACAGAACAGAGCAAGGCGGGCATTTGACATTATTAAACTTAAACTTTGTTATTTCTTTTTTAAATGAGCGATCGCTTCGCTTGATAAGACCCTTATTCATCGTCTGGTGTCGTTTAAAGCCTTTTGAACAGTTTGCACTGAAACTGTCTTTTGGACCTTGGACCGTTTGGTGCCCAGCAAAGTGCATTATATGGAGAAAAATCCTGGAATGTTTTCATCAAAAACCTTCATTTCTTTTCGACTGAAGAAAGAAAGACATGGAAAGTAAATTATCAGCAAAAGTTTTTTTTAAAGTGAACTAATCCTTTAACATGCTTCGGTTATGGGTAGGTTTAGGTCTGGGCAGTGTTAGGGTTAGACCACTAGGAGGCGCCATATATCTGCGTCTCATATTGACGCTAAAGGGTGCCATGTGCGTTGGATATAGACGCTTTGGCAAAGCGTCAGTATATGACTCCTTGGGATGAGAACGGGCTGGAATAAATAGATGTAAAAGCAACATTGAAGTGCATGATGATATCAGCGTTTGACTTGTGCATGATTAGTTTTTCAGCAGGATTGAGTGTTAATGAGGTTTTGATTTTATTATAGTGATGCACATTTTCACTGTATGTTTATGAGTCGCTGTTGCTCTGAAGAGTAAAGAGCATGAAACACAGCGTGGAGCAGAACGCCTGTGTAACACACTGTGACTGTCGTGTTGCGCTCGTGACCAGCATGAGACGCGACGGCACGAGGATCACCAGTGACAGTGCTCCAGCAGGACAGAAGAGCGATGCAAACCAGTGTTGGACACGCGTCACTACAGACAGCAGTTGCATGACGGAAACAAGACATTTGTAATGAAATAAGGCATCTTACTCACGATCACTGACAGTGTTATCGGGCCTCTGATTATCCACCAGATCCATCGGATATTATTTAACCAACAGCTTTACAAAAGAACACATGCAATGCATTATATTACGCAGATATAGCCTTAGAACCATTAATAGGCAAGGCAAGTTTATTTATATTGCACATTTAATGCACAATGGTAATTCAAAATGCTTTACATAGAAGGAGTTAAAATAATACAAATAAAAAAGGTGATAAAATATATTAAAACAGTTTAGAATTATAACAGATAAGCATAAGAATGTATGGAAACACTTTACAAAGAAGTGCCATTAGTAAATGCATTAGTTTGATAACATGAACTGTTTTTTAAAGCATTAATAATGTTAGTAAAAATATAGTTGTTGATGTTAGCTCACAGTGCTTTAACTAATAGTAACAAATATGATCATGTATTAGTCAATGTTGATTTCAACAGTTATTAATACAATAATTAACATGAACCAATGTTAACAAATTAAACTTTATAGTAAAGTATTATTTTACTATTTATTAAAATAAATTAAAATTTATTTTAATTGTGGTGAAGAAATTTAATAATAAGCCCTTATGTTTAAAGTCCCCATGAATTCAAAATTGACCATACTTACTTTGTTTGCCTAAATTGATCGTTTTGTGGTGAACAATTCATCCATGCAAGTCAATCCACACAAAAAAATTTTTGGGCTTCGTAATCTTTAATCAAAATCTGAAATTTCCCCTCCCCTCTGCGTTGGAGGACCTTGCCTGATGACGTAGGTTTGACGGTTTGGGCGTCTGCTTAACATCCGTAATCACGCCCCTCCAACTGACAGTAGACAGGCTGAATGAAAACACCTACTTTTCTAGATCCAATCAGGTGCTAGTTGGGGAAAAGCCACGCCCACCATTTTGCCTCATTTAGTATTCCGTTTCTCTCGGAAATACGTCACAACACTGGAGAAAAGTCGTTTGCAACTTCCGGTTCACGGGGACTTTAAGATTTTTTCAAGTTGCAAATGAACATAATTAGCGTACAACTTCAGTCTTTTTATCAAATCAATCAATTTCAAAGTTTAAAACTGCAGATTTTGTAATTATTTATGAAATGTACTAGCAAATTTTTTCTTTCAGTGAATCGTTCCGTTATTCTGCTAAACAACACCTTCTCACACACATTATTTTCTGTATTACGCGCAAAACTTTCTTTAAAGTGGGAAGTAAGAAATGCACGTACCTTTTATTTTCATACAAAGTTTTGGTTACGGTCCAGGGAATCACGAACAATAATGGAGTTCCTGAATGAGTTGGTTGAATAAAGTATTAATAAAGTCATGGTAACACTTTACTTAAAGCCTTTGTATATGATGCATTATAAAAAGTCTAATGCATTAATTATGCCTTGTAATCCACCGTTTAATGCAAAAATTATAAAGCATTTTAACTTTGTTTACAATTATTTATTTATTTATACAAATGCATTAGAACTTACATTATGAATACCTTTAAAATGCATTAAAGGCTTCAAGTAAAGTCATCTTTAAATGTGTGACAAGGACAATGGAAAGGATAGTTGTGTATTAAGGCCGAGTCGCACCCCATCCGATGAGCATGTACTTCTTCAGGAGCCTCTTGCGGGTCAGCACCGCCGTGAACAGGAGCGTGTGCAGGAAGATCGCCTCCACTAGAAGCCAGAAGTAATTACAGCCCACAAAATATTCCAGCGACACCTTTGAGGCCTTGCAGAGGAAAGAAATCTGTAGGGTTGACATTATATTACTGCATCTTTTGTGCATCCACACAATGAAAATGCTACAGAATAGCGTACAGTAAGACGTGCCACTGCAAACAATGCTGTTCTTACTGAGGATTTCTGTCTGGTTTCCAGTACAAATATCTAAACATTCTTAAATCAAGATGCGTTTACTAGATGAGTAAAATAACATACGATATTAAGTCCTGTTTAAGGGGGAATTAATCAAAATGAAGTGAGTTGATGCTTAAAGGAGAACTCCGGCGCAAAATGAACCTTTGGTCTAATTACACATTGTTACCTAGTCAACCGTTATCTGAGATTTGTTTTCATGATTATCAAATGTAAATAGTTTTATCTCTAAAAACAGTTTAGCCTATAAAGCTAGTATAACGCTAGTATATTGGGCATTGTGTAATGACAAATAAAAATCGCTTGTTAATACCACTAACAAGGCTCAAAATAGCCCCACACTAACACGGTAGCATAATGAGGGTCCCTACCTTCAAACCGAAGCATTGAGAACTTTGTAAGTGTACAGACAGTTTAATAAGAAGATATTTTAAACATACAGTCAACTTCGCGTATACAGGCGGAAGCCATCTTTGAAATACAGCCTTTACCAGTCGATCTACGAACGCCGATCCAAGTGCGCTGGTGAGATGTGAACGAGCTATAAGTTGTGATAAGGTGAGCGCGAACAGCAGGCTTGGATCGGCGTTCGTAGATCGACTGGTAGAGACTGTATTTCAAAGATGGCTCCTGCCTGTATACGCGAAGTTGACTGTATGTATTAAATATCTTCTTATTAAACTGTCTGGACACTGACAAAGTTCTCAATGCTTCGGTTTGAAGGTAGGGACCCTCATTACGCTACCGTGTTAGTGTGGGGCTATTTTGAGCCTTGTTAGTGGTATTAACAAGCGATTTTTATTTGTCATTACACAATGCCCAATATACTAGCGTTATACTAGCTTTATAGGCTAAACTGTTTTTAGAGATAAAACTATTTACATTCGATAATCATGAAAACAAATCTCAGATAACGGTTGACTAGGTAACAATGTGTAATTAGACCAAAGGTTCATTTTGCGCCGGAGTTCTCCTTTAAAAAAGCAAAATGATCTGCCATTAGGGTAAGAAAAATAATCTTAATTATTATCTTAAGAAACAAGATTATTATTTTTTACCCCATTGGCGGATCATTTTGCTTGTTTTAAGCAAAAACTCAAACTCCCCAGAAAACAAGACTTAATATCTTGATTTAAGAAATGTTTGATATTTGGACTGGAAACCAGACACAAATGCTCAGTAAGAAAGGCATAATTTGCCATGTGACTCCACAGGAGTAGCCTGGTTAAAACCGGACCTTTCTCAGTCGTAACTGAGTTATGGTCTGGCAAAGCGTCATAGACAAATCATTTCCAGAGGGGCGTCACCAACGGCCGCCGTGGATAGACCTAAACCCAATCAGAGCGATGAAGGAGATGACGTATGCAGAGCGGCGGAGACACATCTCCGAGTGTTGTTCTTTACTCGGTTTTTAACTAAAAGGAAACGTTCAAATGGCTTAAAACAGACGCGATAGCTGATTGGAACGAGTGATGTTCGACGGCGGCATCCATCTTTGTAATGTAGGCTACAAAATCTGCTTCAAAATCCCAGCGCTGTCGTCATCGTGTAAAGCCCGCCCCAACGCTTCTGATTGGTGCCGCGATTTCGGCGGATTGGAAATGGGCTTGAATGAGCTCTTTGCCAGACTAACTTTCAGAGCAAATCTAAATTTGCCGGAAGTTGTCTGGGTTTTCCCAGGCTACCACAGGAGTGAAAGCGAACACAAATGAAGGTTTCTGTACCGCAGATTTTGTGTAGCTGTTCCATCCCAGTTCATCCCTGGGAAGGTTGGTATACGTGACTTGTAATATAACCTCTTTGGTAATTACGGCTGTCGCTCTAAATATGAACGATACAAAGAGATTCATGTGGATGTAGTTCCTCGTACAGTGAAGCTTCCTGAAAACAACAGGTAAAAATAGTTTATTGCTTGGGTTAGGGACAAATAAAATTAGTATCAGATATCTGGAGCCGGCTCTGGGCTCGGGACGAGTGACCGGACATGCGCTGGAAATGCATGCAAAGATAAATCTAATCATGCAAGTCCTCGACAGAGAACATTGGTTGAATGTAAACACCGTGAACAGGAGCGATTCATTTATCATCTGCATGACCATGAATCATGATCTTTTACCAGTGAGATTGTGGTTAAAGTGTTATTAGATGGAAACAAGTTTGCAAACTATCTTAAAGTGCCCATATTATGCTTTTTTGGGATGTGACCTTTCATGTAGTGTGAAATAAAGCTGTTTGTGAATGTAAAAGCTCTGCAATGTTTCAAAATCAAAGTGCAGATAAATTGAGTTTTTGTCTCGCAAAAGAAAGAAGCGATTCTGAACGGAAACGAGTCGTCAGTAATTCCAGTCTGACCTATGTAGGTTTGTAACTCATTAGCATAATGCCAGCCTGTGGTCCTGATTGGCTGAGCAGCGTCTCTTAGCTCCGCCCTCAAACACTGTAGTGTATCTGAGACTGGGAGAGTTCGGCTCGTGTTGTTCGTGTCGAGAAGACGCTGTTTTCTGAGATTGAGACGGTGAAACCCACGCCATCGTTACTGTTCGTATCACTGTGATCAAGAGCTGAGATTCAGATATGATAATGAGCGTTCTGACCAATCAGAGCAGAGCAGCTCTCAGAGAGGCGGGGCTTAGAGAGACTGAGTCTTCGATGGAAGCGTTTCAGACACTGAGAGGAAAGAGCTGAAGCTGCAGTGGAGATTATGAGGAAATCAGTGTTTCTGAGCTGGAATGATGTAAACCTGTTAGAGGAGACGCTAAAACAACATTAAAATAGCATCATAGGGGCACTTTAAAGTTACATTCTTACTATATGAAACATAAAGGGACCCAACACTGAGCCCTGCAGAACTCACTCACCTCAGGAGACTCATGATCAGAACAGCCAAGCAGAGAGAAGAGAACGACAGCGAGTATCCGACGATGGACAAGACTCGCAGCACAGACTGCCGAAACACCTCCTCCTCCTGTGTGCGCAGGGCGCCACGGTAAACACTAGCCATGATGGAGACCATGCTTTAATGTGTGGAAGCAATATTCACCTCAGACTTGAAAAAATAATGGTTTTCGCACTCGGACTGGTTTCTCCAGACGCTGCTGGAGTTCTCCTCAGTTTTCCAGGCGCCGGTGATCATGCATTCCTTATACACGCTTCCAGCCGCTCCTGACAACAACCACACAGTTATCACGGTGTTACTGTTTCTTAAGTAGAAAATTATTGGTAACACTTTACAATAAGGTTCATTACAAGTGAAACTCGAACAATTAGAATATCGTGCAAAAGTTCAGTATTCAACTTAAAGGATTAGTTCACTTTAAAAAAAACTTTTGCTGATAGTTTACTCACCCCCATGTCATCCAAGATGTCCATGTCTTTCTTTCTTCAGTCGAAAAGAAATTAAGGTTTTTGATGAAAACATTCCAGGATTTTTCTCCATATAATGCACTTTACTGGGCACCAAACGGTCCAAGGTCCAAAAGACAGTTTCAGTGCAAACTGTTCAAAGGGCTTTAAACGACACCAGATGATGAATAATGGTCTTATCAAGCGAAACGATCGCTCATTTAAAAAAGAAATAACAAAGTTTAAGTTTTATAAGCTCAAATGCTGGCCTTGCTCTGTTCTGTGTGACTCTCCTGTTCGAACTCGTTCATCAAAATGAACGAATCTTTTTCAGAGTCAATTCGTTCCTTTCGTTCGTTAAATGAACCAAATGACTCGAAAAAAGATTTGTTCATTTTGATGAACGAGTTCGAACAGGAGAGTCACAAACGTGCATCACAGAACAGAGCAAGGCCAGCATTTGACATTATTAAACTTAAACTTTGTTATTTCTTTTTTAAATGAGCGATCGTTTCGCTTGATAAGACCATTATTCATCGTCTGGTGTCGTTTAAAGCCCTTTGAACAGTTTGCACTGAAACTGTCTTTTGGACCTTGGACCGTTTGGTGCCCAGCAAAGTGCATTATATGGAGAAAAATCCTGGAATGTTTTCATCAAAAACCTTCATTTCTTTTCGACTGAAGAAAGAAAGACATGGACATCTTGGATGACATGGGGGTGAGTAAATTATCAGCAAAAGTTTTTTTTAAAGTGAACTAATCCTTTAAAAGGTGAAACTAATATATTATATAGACTCATTACATGCAAAGTGAGATATTTCAAGCCTTTATTTGTTATAATGTTGATGATTATGGCTCTTATGAAAACCCCAAATTCAAAATTAGAATATTGTGAAAAGGTTTTCATAAGCTGTAAGCCATAATCATCACAATTATAACAAATAAAGGCTTGAAATATCTCACTTTGCATGTAATGAGTCTATATAATATATTAGTTTCACACTTTGAATCAAGTTGAATACTGAACTTTTGCACGATATTCTAATTTTTCGAGTTTCACCTGTAGTGAACATGAACTAATAATGAACAATACTTCTACAGCATTTATTAATCTTAGTTAATATTAATTTCAACATTTACTAATACGTTATTAAAATCAAAGGTTGTATTAGTTAACATCAGTTACTGCACTGTGAACTAACATGAACAGCTGGATTATTATTAACTAACATTAACAAAGATTAATAAATACTGTACAAATATATTGCTCATGGTTACCTGATGAACCTTATTGAGTGTTAGCAAATTATTTATACACTACCGTCAACATTTTGGAATAATAACGATTTGCTAATGTTTTTGAAAGAACACCAAGGCTGCATTTAATTGTTAAAAAATACAGTTAAAAAATGTGAAAAATTATAATACTTCTTAAAAAAAATTGACAGGCAGTGTAAATTCAATATATGTATTATTAAATAATATTATGCCGTGAAATTATTGAACCCTTCAACTTTTTGAATGTAATTGTTAAAAGTGTAAAATCGTGTAAAAGTAAAGCAGGAGACCTTCTCGGATCCACGGGAGATACGGAGGACAGGGGACGGACACGATCCCGGGAGATGAGTGAGGCCAGCACGCAAACACGTCAAATGTCCCGTTGCAGAAGATTCCTGCGGAGTGATTCGTACAATGACTTCCATAGCAAACATTATTAAAATATGACATCTCCTCCCAGCAGCTTCACTCACCAGTTCCAGTCGGCAAAGTGGCTTTCAGGAACCGTGTGCAGTTCTCCTGATATTCCCCGCGTTTATAGATCAGATCGTCCAGCATGGAGCCCATGACCTTCACAGATCAACATAAACATGAGGTTTACTGCTGTGTGTGTGTGTGTGTGTGTGTGTGTGTGTGTGTGTGTGTGTGTGTGTGTGTGTGTGTGTGTGTGTGTGTGTGTGTGTGTGTGTGTGGATGAGAGCTGATGGCACGTGTCCAAACACAAGATGGCAGTGTTAATAAATGCTTAAACACTGTTCAAACTAAACCGAGCTTCTTGTCGGCAACATTACGTCGTCTATAGAAGACTTCCAGCTTTTATCAGGACACAATTAATGATTCCAGAGCGGTGTGAGGCTGATATTAAACATCTTCAATGAACAGATCAATATTTACATTCTTCCCATTTTACAATGCCAACTCCTGAACATCAGTTTAGAGTGAGAAATGCATTGGAGTCGCTCACTTTAACACACAGATGTGTCTCTGCTATGTTGAAGTACAACTACAAGTGCTTTTACTATATTAACACAACTTATATTGTAGATTCATGCTACATAATATTCATTTCTATCTGTAAATATATGCTATACTCGATTATTCAAGGTCAACTTCAGACTATAAGTAACTTTGCAAGTATTGTCTCTGCTTAAACACAGTTTATTTTAACATTTACATGTCAGCTTTTTCTACTAGCGTGAAGCCTAACCTCACAGTCTGTTCATTTTCTAGTTAGTTGGCATTGCACAGTAACTTATAGTCTAAAGTAGAGCGTTTAAAATAACTCAGTATTATATATGAACACCGCCATCCTGATCGGACAAATATAAAGCATTTACAGGACAAACATTTCACTTCTGGGTTATGATATGCGATGCTCTGTGAACTGATTCGGCATAATCTGATATTCAACATTTACTCAAACTTTCACCTCGATGTTAAAAAATGCTATAAATATGGCGAGACGGGGAGAGTTATGACCTTCTACTGTAATTCTGCTGAACTCTCAAAGATTGCACAAAACCAGACCGCGTATGATGACACAGTTGTGAAAGTGACATGCACGTTTCTGTGTGTATTGATTCATCTTTTTAATTGCAAAACGTCTTTGAAATAAAAGCTCAGCACTCTTAGATTCACCTCGACACTTCACACAGATCAGAGCGCAGTCGCACACGTCCAAACTGATCTAACTGCAGATAAATGAGAGTTTCTGAAGATCTGTCCACGTTTCTGTGAACGTCACGAATGCTCGAGCTTCTACACAAATCAAGCTCACATCGTCTCGTCTGCCGCACACTCCTCTCGAAGCTCGTAACCTGGAGAGATTCATCACGTCGGCCTGTGGCGTTATATACGAGCGGTTAAACAACAACATGTGTCTGATATCTGATAACCCTTTACAATAAAGTCTTTAGTGAACGCTGGTTAATGCAGGAACTCATATTAATGAGCATTTGTTACAGTAATTAATCTTTGATAATGTCAGTGAATAAACTGTTCATGTTGAAATGATCATTAACTAAAATTATAGAATCACTTTTTTATTATTATTAACATCTTATTTTAGTGGTCTGGCTATTGTTAATGAACTTTTTAATGCACTAATATTACTAAATATGCTATTATGTGATCTTCTTCAAGTTACTTTTTTAACTAACTAGTTGAGTTTTTACTAGAAAACTATTTTTACTAGACATTACTTGCAAAGAAATGCTGAATTAAACATGTTTTACATATTTTTTATTTAACATTTTAAAATATAAAAACAGAAATATACTACTTTATAGTAAAATGTACTGCAATGTAAAGTTTTTCCTATATAAAAATTACTAATACTATTATTTTATATTATCGATTTCAAGCTACTTTTAAACATCTAACTACTACACTGAAATAAAATTGGTGTAGGATTAACTTTCAAACAACTTTCACTCAGAAATCGCAGGTAAATTTCACAAATAATTACATATTACATTAGACAACACTTTACAATAAGGTTCATTAGTGAACATGAGCTAATAATGAACAATACTTCATCAGCATTTATTAATCTTAGTTCATATTAATTTCAACATTCACTAATACGTTATTAAAATCAAAGGTTGTATTAGTTAACATTAGTTACTGCACTGTGAACTAACATGAACAGCTGGATTATTATTAACTAACATTAACAAAGATTAATAAATAACAAATGTATTTCTCATTGTTAGTACATGTTAGTTAATACATTACCTAATGACCCTTATTGTAAAGTGTTACAGAAATGACATAACACATAGTTTGAAAAACCCCAGAAAAGTTGCAAATTCACTCTAAATGAAAGGATAAATGTCCCATAAATTGAAGAAAGATTCTTGCAATAACTTATTAATGTACCCGTCATTTCTGTCTCATGCACAGCTTGTTTTCAGTGTTTTGACTTGTGTGTAAGTGTGTGTGTGGAGCAGTTCTTCCGACTGAAGTGTGTGTGTGTGTGTGTGTGTGTGTGGAGATCATGAACTGACCTGAGAGCTGTAGAGAAGCGCCGTGAGGGAAGAGCGCAGCACAAGCTCCATCAGCATGGCTCAATATTCACATGTCCACAACCCAACCTTCCCGACACTCATAATCCCTGGCCTTCCCGAGTGGAGGAGCTGAGAGAACGCGGATGAACTGAGCGCGTGTGTGTCGTTCACTCACGAGTCGACGCTCTCCAGCCAATCAGCATCAGCTCCTGAGAGGAAGAAGAAGAGGCAGAGTTTCCCCGATCTCCTCCAGCTCTCTGTGATCGGCTCACGCTCCGGCTTCTGGAAACAACATCAGCAAGACTTCATAATCTGATCCTCAAAACTATAAAACCACAAGGCTCCATATAAACTTCTCGACTCCATTTGAAGAACTCTTCATGACAAAAGCATCTAAGACATGTCTAAAACTATTAAACAATTCTTTCATATTTAATGGGTTATTTCAAGTATTTTCTACTGAGAAAGCATATTTACATGGTGTTTAATTCATAAAACTATTTAAAAAATAATTAAAACTAAGTCCATAAAGTGATGGAACCCCTAAATCTTCTATACGGACATGTTTTTAATCAGTCAAATTCAAAATATAAAATACCAGAGCAAAAAACAAAAAACACTTCACATGGATTTATAACAACAATAAAACAAATAAATAAATAAATAAATAGGGCAACAGGGTCTGAAAAGGAAGTCAGCTTTTATTTTTCAACATTTACTCATTTAACAGATTATTATTTATTATATTAATGTATTTATTATTTAATCTGGAATTCACTAACCAGAAAAAGTGTTTAATCTTCAGAAAATATTCAAGGGATGAAACTATATTATATAAGATGTTTTTTTAATGATATTTTTGAATTTTAACATGATACTAAAATATGGGAGATTTGTGTAATTATTAAATGACATAAAAATTAAACAAAACAAAAATTCCCTAAATTAAAACATTAGCAGGAACAAAGTCAGTCTAAAGGAAATGATAAATTTCCCATAAATTGAAGAAAGATTTTTGCAATAACTTAATAATAATAATAAACTTTAGTTTATATAGCACCTTTAAAAGGAGCTTCTTAATGCACTTTACACAATAATAAATGCACAGATAGAGCTTGTGAATGTTGAGCTTGTTGACTGAAGTTGTCTAAAAGAAAACAATACAGCCGGTCTCAGCTTCCGGTCATCCAATAAAAGTCGCACGTTTATGAGCGTCATTAAACGCAGTAATAGCAGCCGGACCACATGCTTTTATGGGAAGTGCCAATAACAACTGGCTAATCTGCTTCTATCACAATAAATCAGTATTATGAGGGACTGATCATGTAAAGGCTCGTCTTCGGACTGTCAAATAAAGCTAATAAATAAAGCCGACAGTCATAAAGAGCGAGGCCTTCTGCAGCGCGTCAGCGTTCACTACACCGCCATCATGTGTCATCACTAATAACAAGACCAGCTAATGTTCTCATCAGGAACTCAATTATGATGCATTAACTAAATGGGAATTAATTAACTGGGATGAAAACGCATGCATTTAGCTGTTTTTAAAACTTTACATGCACATTATGCAGATATTAAAACACCATCTTCTTCTCAAATCTCTAAATCTCTTTAGAAGAGAAATAAAGAACGCATTTCTTAATCACTTTGCAAAGGAGTTGAATTACACCAATGGAGAATGAATTACGCAGAGTTAAAGATGAACTACATGTAAGGCCAGAATCTCTCAGATTTAGAAGCTGGTAAATGATGATCTCTGTGACTTTAGCATCTTACGATTGGTTTAATGAGCGAACTCTCCGCTCGAGTGATGAGGGTTCGATCCTGCGCTGGAGATGATCATGAGACCCGTGCCGTCTGACAGTCTGAAACTGGAGAGTTCTCATGATCTCTCTCGCAGGGTCAAGAGGAGACACACACATATACAAGAGAAGAGATCATAAACACACACAACACACACACACACACACACACACACACACACACACACACACACACACACAACTGAGCGTTACATCACTGCAATACCAGCTAGACCTGATCAATGAGGACACACACACAGACACACACACACACACACACACACTCACACACACACAACTGAGCGTTACATCACTGCAATACCAGCTAGACCTGATCAATGAGGACACACACACAGACACACACACACAGACACACACACACACACACACACACACACACAGACAGACACACACACAACTGAGCGTTACATCACTGCAATACCAGCTAGACCTGATCACTGAGGACACACACACACACACACACACACACACTCAAACACTCACATGCATGCGCACACACACACACACACGCACACACACACACACACACACACACACGCATGCACGCACTCACGTACACACACACACACTCAAACACTCACATGCATGCGCACACACACACACACACACACACTCAAACACTCACATGCATGGGCACACACACACACACACACACACACACTCACACACTTACATGCATGCGCACACACACACACACACACACACACACACACACACGCACACACACGCATGCACGCACTCACGTACACACACACACACACTCAAACACTCACATGCATGCGCACACACACACACACACACACACGCACACACACGCATGCACGCACTCACGTACACACACACACTCACATACACTATTTTCAGCATCATTACTCCAGTCTTCAGTGTCACATGATCCTTCAGAAATCACTCTAATATGAGGATCTGATGCTCAACAAACATTTATGATTATTATCAGTGTTGAACACACTTAATATTTTTGTGAAACCGTGATACATTTTATTTTTCAGGATTCTTTGATGAATAGAAAGTTCAAAAGAACAGCATTTATTTAAAATAGAATCTTTTGTAACATTATAAATGTATTTATTTTTGACAATATAATGCATCCTTACTGAATACAATATTAATTTCTTTATTTAAAAAAATATTTGCAAACCCAAACTTCTGAATGAATCACAGTTTCCACAAACATTTCTGAAGGATCATGTGACACTGAAGACTGGAGTAATGATGCTGAAAATTCTGCTTTGATCACAGGAATAAATTACACTTTACTATACACTCACCTAAAGGATTATTAGGAACACCTGTTCAATTTCTCATTAATGCAATTATCTAATCAACCAATCACATGGCAGTTGCTTCAATGCATTTAGGGGTGTGGTCCTGGTCAAGACAATCTCCTGAACTCCAAACTGAATGTCAGAATGGGAAAGAAAGGTGATTTAAGCAATTTTGAGCGTGGCATGGTTGTTGGTGCCAGACGGGCCGTTCTGAGTATTTCACAATCTGCTCAGTTACTGGGATTTTCCCGCACAACCATTTCTAGGGTTTACAAAGAATGGTGTGAAAAGGGAAAAACATCCAGTATGCGGCAGTCCTGTGGGCGAAAATGCCTTGTTGATGCTAGACGTCAGAGGAGAATGGGCCGACTGATTCAAGCTGATAGAAGAGCAACTTTGACTGAAATAACCACTCATTACAGCCGAGGTATGCAGCAAAGCATTTGTGAAGCCACAACACGCACAACCTTGAGGCGGATGGGCTACAACAGCAGAAGACTCCACCGGGTACCACTCATCTCCACTACAAATAGGAAAAAGAGGCTACAATTTGCAAGAGCTCACCAACATTGGACAGTTGAAGACTGGAGAAATGTTGCCTGGTCTGATGAGTCTCGATTTCTGTTGAGACATTCAGATGGTAGAGTCAGAATTTGGCGTAAACAGAATGAGAACATGGATCCATCATGCCTTGTTACCACTGTGCAGGCTGGTGGTGGTGGTGTAATGGTGTGGGGGATGTTTTCTTGGCACACTTTAGGCCCCTTAGTGCCAATTGGGCATCGTTTAAATGCCACGGCCTACCTGAGCATTGTTTCTGACCATGTCCATCCCTTTATGGCCACCATGTCCCCATCCTCTGATGGCTACTTCCAGCAGGATAATGCACCATGTCACAAAGTTCGAATCATTTCAAATTGGTTTCTTGAACATGACAATGAGTTCACTGTACTAAAATGGCCCCACAGTCACCAGATCTCAACCCAATAGAGCATCTTTGGGATGTGGTGGAACGGGAGCTTCGTGCCCTGGATGTGCATCCCACAAATCTCCATCAACTGCAAGATGCTATCCTATCAATATGGGCCAACATTTCTAAAGAATGCTTTCAGCACCTTGTTGAATCAATGGCACGTAGAATTAAGGCAGTTCTGAAGGTGAAAGGGGGTCAAACACAGTATTAGTGTGGTGTTCCTAATAATCCTTTAGGAGAGTGTATATTCACATAGAAAACAGATGATTTACACTGGAATAATATTTCACTATTTTTATTGCATTTAATAAATGCAGCCTTGGTGAGCAGAAGAGACTCTTTCAAAATCGTAAAAAATCTTAAAGATTGCATATCAAATATTTAGTTACTATAGCTCAGTGGAGCATGAACCATTTTATTTCATCAATACTTCCAAGAAATATATATATATATATAATATTGTACCGAACATCCAGACCGGAGCGCTGTGAGGAGAAGCACGTATCACACTCGACTCGCTCATAAATCACGCGTGTTGGACCGTTTCCAGGCTCTTTAATTCCCATCATGAGCAGGGCAGTGTGTGTGAGTGTGTGTGACTTCATGCTCTTCTACACAACATCACTGAGATAAATGACTGCATTAACACCAACACACACACACACACACACACCGGACATTAAATGCCACTAATAGATAACAGGGAACGGTCAAGTTATGAACTAATGTTCTTCAGTAACATTAATATAACGTTTGTTCAAAGTTATCTGGTTTTTAATAATATTCTCAAAACATCAGCACAAAAACATTATTTATACATCATTCATGGAACATTTTTTCTTATGTTAAAGTTGGACGTTTTTTAAATGCTGCTATTGTTTCAGAGAAGATTCTAAAGTAACATTCCATAATGTTTAAAGTTTGATCATGTTCACATAACCAATAATGTTATTTAACGTTCAAAAAATTTGATGTTTTCAACATTCAGAGAACATTCAGAAATAACTTTTTCATAACTTAACATGAACATTATCAAAACTTAACATGAACATTATCAAAACGTATTTTTCAACATATCAACACAAAATATCAACCTATTGTTGTTAGGTGGGTAAGTATTCTTTTTTAACTTAAGTTAGAAAAATAATGTCAATTAAAATAATGTTTACCATCGAACTCGCCATAATCAATGTTTTTGAGAACATTATTAAAGAGCAGATAATTTTGAACGAACGTTCTATTAATGTTACTGAAGAACGTTTGATCATAACTTTGAGAGAACCTTAAAGCGCTATATAAATGTAATGAATTATTATTATTATTATTATTAAAGAGCGTCCCCTGTTCGCTGCGTTTATTAAACACTGAACCGTAAATATAACGTTCTGGCACTAAACTTAGTTTTGCCGATCGTAGCGCTGAACACACCGGAGACTCGTTGGAAAAGCGTTATAGTCCTATTTATCAAAATAATATTTCACAATATAGGCTATTAAGAAGTAACATAAAATATATGAGGCCATTGTTTGAAGAAGACATCTGTTCTACACACAGCGACACACACACACACACACGCACACACGCACACACACACACACACACACACACACACACACACACACACACACACACACACACACACACACACACACACACACACACACACGCACACACACACACACACACACACACACACACACACACACAGCACTTTCAGTAAATCTGACTGAATCGCTTTATAAGCTGCATTTTGAAACTTGGCGTCCGTTCATTCATTCATCCATTCACGATAACCAGTTTAATATTGATGGATGATATTAAAATAATCACTTAATTTTCTGTATAAAGTCTCAGCTCTGTACATATTAATTTACTACTGATACTGTATAATGAACAAGATACTGAAACCGAACTGTTTATTCTTTAATTTTACTTTTATTGAAATTAAAATGTCCATATTTCCATCCTTAAATTGAATGAGGCAATCTTTCTATCATATTTGCAGACACTCTTTTTGACAATCTTTTACAATAATTATTATTGTTATATAATATAATAATGCTTCTAAAAATTAATTGAGCAATTCCATGAAAGTACCATTTATCCAATGAACAGTTCTGAAGAGTTCCCTGTGGAGAAAATCCAGCTTTTAGTGTTGTTTATATGTCAATTTTAATATGCTTTAAGACACACCATGTGTAAGTTCATAAGTCGACAGCATTGCTGAGTATTTTCTGCTTAAAACTGCAGTGAACCAAAGACAGTCTCAAAAACACGGTTTGAAATCGCTGGTGTTTCTGACGTCACAAACGACCTTGTAACCAATCAGATCAACGTGTGATCGTCAACCAGTGGATCTCTGAGCTGAGGGAGTGAGTGGAGGCGGGGCTCATTTGCATATTCATAGAACCGTGCATACTAAATGAGGCGAGGGTGTCGAGTTACATTCAAGATATTTTAAGGCATGCAGAATTTCTTTTCAAGGAAAAAACGCTTAAAAATGTCACTGAGTTTCAAATATGGTGAGTTTTAAGGGATACAATTATTGACTAACAGCGGAACTGTAAAAAGAACATTTTAACTTTTTGTCCGATGGAAACGTTCCACACTTTTAAAAATAAAGGCTCTTTACTGGCATCAATGGTTCCATGAAGAATCTTTAACATCCACAGAATCTTTTAAAGGTTTTTCAGATTATTAAAATGTTCATTACACTAAGAAAAAATGGTTCTTTTAAGAACTTCTGAAAGGTTCTTCGGGGAATCAAAACTGGATCACTGAGGCCCCATCCACACTACTGCGTTTTAGTTTAGAAACGGAGAATTAAAACGAATACGATCTCCGTCCACACCAGCGTTTTAGCTGCGTATTACAATTGATCTCCGTCCACATTAAAACGACTGAAAACGCGGATCACGTGACCATTCACCAACACTGGGCATGCGCGTGCCGGTGTAAACACAACTTCATTGATAAAATGATCCCACCATGCTCTGGGTTAACCCCAAACCGACGCTCATGTACGGTCAACGCCGCCGCTGCACACGGGAATTGTCACAGATCGCTCGAATAATAGCTTGACTCCGGCGCATGTAGGCCGTTATAGCGTTGTCAAATGCAGAATTTACTTGTACAACAGCTGCTAGCAAAGATATATGCCATGACTGATGACACCCAATCACAGAGCCGAGCGTGAGCCTCTACTACGTCATCGTTTCTAAAGTCCTCCGTTTTGACCCGTCTACACTAAAACGCCCTCCGGAGATTCAAAACGAAAACCGGATCGGCAGCGTTTCTAAAGTCGTCCATTTTGGGTCTCCGTTTTTGCCGTTTCAGTGTGGACGGGAGGTGCAAACGTAGCAAAAGGTCTCCGTTTTTAAATGAAAACGCAGTAGTGTGGACGCGGCCTAAACCCCGTACAGGTTCTTCGTGGAACCGTCAATGCTGATCAAGTGAGCAAAGCACAGTAATAATGTCTGACCAGCAGAAGCTCATGGTGAGCGCCAGCATCTGTTCTTCAGCTCATCAAGACGACCATCTAAAGCTCTTCAAAGGTTGTGCAAGAACAGAAGGAAAGCACTCGGACCGCTCGATCCCTCAAACTGGACACACAGAAACCTCGGGAACTGTGGGGATTTAGAGAGGAGATCTCCTGCTGTTAAGAGAAAGACATGTTTGCTGACGCTCGCATAAAGAAACCGGCGTGCAGTTCTTCAACTCTTTCGAGGAAGAACATCATGTGTAAACAGAAAGATTCCTTACCACAGGTTTACAGGGACATCTCTGCATCTCTCCATTTCATTCTGCCAATCAACAGAAAACTCTCTGTGATGCAGTGTTGGCCTCTCTGTCCTGTACATTAATAATAATAATAATAATAATGCAATATGTCTGCATTTCTCCTCACTTCCTAATCTAGTTGTCTAATAACCCTGGTATTGTGTGTTACCAATATTGTTGGCTCTGTGATGCATTGCTTTTTTAAATGAAGTTATGCAAGTTTTGGTGCCTTGAGTAAAATATTCCTGAGGTCTCAGCTTTATCATCCTTAACGCTTGGTAAACACAGGACTCTGTTGGGGGGAATCTGTTTCAAACTGTTTACGGCCAGCTGTAAATGGGTTAAAGTGTGTTTGGCTCTCTGGACAGGTGGTATCTGGGAAATGTAAATAGGTTGCATGATAGATGCATAAATAGTTTGGCCCGTAATGTCATTAAAATGCGGTGTGTGTGTGTTGTGATTTCGACCTCTTTCCACTCCAGCTGCAGGTGAGCCGAGAGGAGAGGCATGGCAACTGCTATCCGTGTGTGTTTATAATACCACACTAATGATGTGGCCAGTTTTACAGATTCATGTCAGACAGAAAATGGCTTGAATTGCTCATTTCTTTACACTCTTAAAAATAAGGCTCTTAATTGGCATCTGTGGTTCCATGAAGAACCTTTAACGAAGCACCGCCCACTGTTTACAGCGCGACCGTGCGAAGGAGGATAGTTCAAATTGTATTGTATGTTGAATGACATATTTATATTATTGTTTAAAATGGTCCTTACGTGTGCGTATCCTGGGTGTTTAAATCTCATCGAGCGTGACCTTTCAGCGTGATGACGTGGCGCGTTGCAGACCAGCTCAATCCCAACAATTGTAGTTAAAAAGTATATATATATTTTTTAATGACCAATCGTTTGGCTAGATAACACTCTTCCTCAGCTGATCGTGCACGGCCGGTTAAAGCGCTTCTCAGACCTTTGAAACTGCATTGATTTGTTCTTCAAAACGTTGGTTGCCATTGAAGTCCATATTCAAAGAAAAATCCAGAAATGTTTGCCTCAAAAAACGTATTTTCTCTTCCACTGAGGAAAGAAAGACATGGATATCTTGGATGGCATTGGGGTGAGTAAATTATTAGGACATTTTCATTTTGAGGTGAACTAATCCTTTAATGGGAACATTAGCAAAACGTTTTTATTAAGTTTTTATTAGCTGTGATGAAAACAGGACACCCTTTTGGAACCTTTATTTTCAAGAGTCTAGAAATGAAGCTTGTGAATGCCTGTGATCGATAATGTAATCATAATTCTCACCAGTATGAGTGCACAGAACGGCGAATCTCTGCTCACGTGTTTGGCTCTTTTGTTTACATTCTCCGAGCAGAGAGAGAGTCGACACACACACACACACACACAGACCACCGTATGTATATGCCCAACACAAGTGGGAAAAACAAACAAGCTTCTGAACAGTGTGTCCGGTCTCGGTCAACAACACGCTCCAGATCACCGCAGGGCACAGGTCCTCTACATCTCCTTCTTCATGAGCCGTTTCTGTGGTTACAATCAACCAGCGCTTCACTGAAATATCTCTTGATATATAGAGCACGATATAATAGCCTCATGCAGCATTTTCACATTTACCGGTTTGGAATGTGGAATATAAACTATAACAGGGTCAACTTCAATGGAGATTAATGAGAGACTGTGGCAAATAACATTTTTGCTTTCCCATTTACTCCAACAGCAAAAACAAAACACACTATTGCATTTCCCAAATAGGATTAGCCGCATTAGAAAGCATTCTTCACCAGAGGTTTATATGACTTGCTTCTTTCACCCAAACACATTCAGAGTTATATTAAAAATAGTGCTGGGCAACGATTAATCACATGCAAAATAAAAGTTTGTGTTTATAATATATGTGTGTGTGTACTACTGTGTATTATTAATTGGTATATATACACACACATGCATGTATGTTAAAGAAAAAATTATTGTTTATATATAAAAATATATATATTTATATATAATATAAATATATATACACAGTATATGCAATTATGTCTTAAATATATACATGCATGTGTTTGTATTTATATACACAAAATAATTATGCACAGTACACACACATATAGCTATTATGTAAACAAACTTTTATTTTGGATGCGATTAATCGTTGCCCAGCACGAAAAAACATATCCTGGCTCTTCAGCTTTATAATGGGAGGGAATGGTTCCCGATATTTTGAAGCCCTGATGTTTGGAAGACTCCAGGGGTTAATAAAGGCCTTCTGAAGCGAAGCAATATCCATATCCATAGCATTAGTTTGGTGTTGGTTTGTTTAATTGGTTAGTGTGAAAGCAAGTGAAACTCGGTTGACCAGCTTACCTGAGTAAACGTGAATCCGCAGCGGTTTACATTGGGTCGAGTGGATGCCATGTCAGAAAGATGGACATTACAGTTTGTTGGTGGGCTTCAGTTTCATATACATATTTCTGGCAAGACTTGATCATAGAAAGCGTTTCGCTTCTCGTTCTCAAAGCAGCACGAGCTGAAAGCAAAGACAAACCGAGAGCGCGACTGTGAAGTTCGATTCACTAACAAATGACTCTTATGAGCAATGAATCGTTCTAATAAACTCGCATTGAATCAGTATGGCCGATCCTTCACGGAACGAATCATACTGTGCCACAAATAATGCAAACATATTCCATCGTTATCTACTGTAAACCTCTTCGTTCATGCACATCCTCATGGTCATGAAATTAATTTGATGAGTCTTTTCTAATAAAATAACCAAATATAAATGACAAGGAAAAATGTAAACTAAAAGAGAACAAATGCATGTTTTTGGAGGATCTTGAGATCGTTTATTATGGAAGCTTATTTCCACCAAAGAATAAAAAAGGCAAAGGCTTTGTGCTCTAAGAAAGCTGCAGTATTTTCAGTAAATTCTGTAATAGTTTGATGGTATTTATATAGCACTTCAGTGTATTATAAAACTAAAATAACAACAACATAATGAGTAAATTATTATATTTATTAAAACCATTAAACGAATGCCGCCTTATTGGGACAATAAAGCCTTGGCGACCCCTAAACACTTTATTCCTACTATTAAATACCTGTCATGCACTTTATTTCCCCTTTTTAAAATATTTTCTTCATTTTTCACTTCAGATTTAAACGCTTCTCTGAGCTGATATGCGATGGGAGAAGGGAGAAGAATGAGTTGGGTAAAAGCTTTTCTCTCCACAGCACTGCTGTTATCAGACAGGTTTCTTCTGTCATTCTGTCTGGTCCAATCAGACACTGGTGGGCGGAGTTACTCTAGCCTTGGTGTAATAGACACTTTTTATCTCACAATTGTGAGTTTACATCTCGCAATTCTGACTTTATTTCTCAGTTTTGCGAGTTACATAGTCAGAATTGTGTGATATAAAGTCGCAATTTCGTGTTATAAAGTCAGAATTGCGAGAAATAAACAAGTAATTCAGAGAAAGAAATCAGATTTGTGAGTTTACATCTCACAATACTTGTAACTTGCGACTTTACAACTCGCAATTGTGACTTTATATCACGCAATTCTGACTATAACTCGCAATTCTGACTTTATATCATGCAATTGTGAGAAAAAAATCCTGAATTGTGAGATCAAAAGTCACAATAACCTTTTTTATTTTATATTCTGTGGCGTAAACAAGCTTTAGAAAGAAAGTCTGAATTTTGAGAAGAAAATTAGCAAATGGCCTTTTTTATGGTCTGGGATAATAGTTTTCAGTAGGAATGAACGTTCTCCATCTTAATAACAGTGATGTGTAGTCCTCAGATGTGTATGTTATACTTCTCATGCACTGCTGAAAGCTTCTCTCATGAATCACCCGCTTCAGAAGAGCAGCTCGCACAGTTTTGGTAGTAAATCTAAAGGGAATCTTACTTTAACACCACAGTGGAGCTATAACGTCTTCCCCAGAGTCATTACCCAGATACTGTGGTAAACACACGCCACTAATGTCAAAGCTGATGACGCAAAAGAGCCAGGGACGAGATTCACATCCAGAGCGAGTGTGAATTCACACTAAATGTCACACTAAATTCACACGGATGTGGCTCGATCCGCCAATAAAGCAGTGATGATGGGAGTCCGGAGGTTCAATGACTGTCAGTCTGAAGACTGAGGGAAGCATTCACTGGGAATTATCCGCACACTCACCTCCCAGTAAACCAGTTAGAAGGACATGCCCTCCAGTCCCCGAGGCCAGGACTCACAGATGGAGACGGAGATGCATTTCTTCATGGATATATTGGCTATTTATTATTCCCTCAATGGCACAGGGTCTGCCTCATCACAGCGCCGGCGGTGTTGCTGGAGGCCGTGTGTTGTTGCTTTGGAAATGATGAATTAAGGGAAAGTGAGTTCTTGGAAGAGGGCGTGTTCATGGCGAGAGGAACATGGACTCTCTTAGGCAAGCTCTTGGCTGATGGATTTCATATTTAGACTGTCTCACAGCCGTACTATAAGCAGCGTGTGCAGATAAGTCAGCTTCATTAATTTTCATGCCAGAACACCATTCCTTAAGTGTTCATTATCATTTTTAATATTTTTATTTATTTTATGTTTGTATATATGCGGTATGCATCCTTTAAACACGTAAACCTGACATAAGAAGTAACAGTCTTTTTAAATGGAACAGTTTATAACAGTTTCCATTAGACAAAATCTTAAAAATAAAATAAAATAAAAGACTCTAAAAACTAATTTTGCATAGCCTGTGTTTTTTGTTGAGTTTCATATTTGATCCGACAGGCTTTTGTAGCTCATATTGTCTGATATAGTGATAATATGGAGGGGGAAAACAGTTTGATCTTATTAAAAAAAAGTAAAAAAAAGTGGTAAGTAAAAAATAAATTTGGTGCAGATGTTGATATTTACATGAGATTCTGATGCTTGTAATGTAAATCAATGAGATCTTTACAAACATTACAGCAGATGCTTACAAAATGCATATCAATATCTGCCAAAAATATGTCTTAGTAAGATGATATTTAAATGCTTAGCTTTATAATCAAAGCTCAGTAGTTTTAAAACATAATGCAATGCAATACAATGATTATTGAGATCAACAAATAAACCGTCCTCAAAAGCCTGATGATATTTGATACTCATGATTGATTTTTACAAAAAATTATGTCTGTATAATCAAGTAAACCTATCAGTCAAGCTGAAATATTACTAACAATATGAAAGTTATTCTTGCGTTTACATGATAAAGATCAGTGGAGATTTGATGGCAGAAACACGTGAATCACGAGCTGAGGGACGCTTGTACAATTATAAAGACTTTTACTCGATAAAAGAGTCTAAACTCTCAATCCGACACAGAAGCACTGAGGAGATTTAATGTTGATCATATAGAGCCTTAGAAATGAAAAAATGACACGGGCTTAATATTCAAAACATCTATTTTAGCATTCCCACAGAGAGGGAAAAGAAGCTGTTTTGCGTCAAGGAATATTCTTCTTCTTTACTGAAACAGAGCCTGGGACAAAATCCAACTAAAACTGCCATAAAACATCTAGAATATTTCCTAGATGAACTCAGATCTGAATGATTGCGATGTTGAATGAGTGTGTGTTCAGTGTGTGACAGATTCTGTACTGTAATTGCTTATAAGGCCATGATGTGGTGTTTGTACTTTAGTAAACCTTCTATTTGACCCCAAGAATGAACGGAGATAAAACAGAGACGCTCTCGGGATGAAACACAGTCCCTGCTGGCTTTATTCACACAGACACACACTATCCTTCAGGTGAAGACACACACTCTTATATCTGATGCATGAGGAGCAAAGCTCAGGGAATGTGTGTGATGTGACGACGTCTGCGACTGAACAGCTGATCTCAGAAAACCTTACAACCTTTTATAGTGTTTAGATCTAAAACACGTGTTCGTATGACATCGAGAAGAACTTCAACTCTATTGTTTCAATGCAAGTTAATGTCAGTCAGCAGAATAACCTTACATTGTGATGGGACAAATATTTGGAGAATTTAAAAGCAGAAAAGTGAAGAGTACTTGCATATTTTTATAAAAACATGGTTAAAACATATATTATTTGAGATGTAACGCTGTTTATATCATTATTTTACAGTCATTTTAGGGTTTGGAGACTGCAATATATATGTTCTTCCTCAGTATTTCTGTCTTGTTGTATAGATAGTTTTGTTTCATGTTCATGTTTCCTGGTTTGTCATGTGATTCCCTTGTCCTCATGTGATCATGTGCTTCTCAAGTCTCATGTGCTGTGTTGTCGTTGGTTCATTGTCTTGATTGTTTACAGGTGTGTCTTGTTTAGTCATCAGGCCTTGTGTATTTAAGCCCCCATGTTTGCCTTGTTACTTTGTCTAGTATTGTCCCTGTAACCAAGTCCAAGTCCAAGTCCAAGTCCAAGTCCAAGTCCAAGTCCAAGTCCAAGTCCAAGTCCAAGTCCAAGTCCAAGTCCAAGTCCAAGTCCAAGTCCTGTTTCTCGTGGTGTTTCTGACGTCACAAACAACCTTGTAACCAATCAGATCAACGTGTGATCGTCAACCAGTGGATCTCTGAGCTGAGGGAGTGGAGGCGGGGCTCATTTGCATATTCATAGAACCGCGCATACTAAATTAGCCAAGGGTGTCGAGTTACATTCGAGATATTTTAAGACATGAAGAATATTTTTCAAGGAAAAACTGTTAAAATATGTAACTTTGGTGATCAAAGATGAGTTTTAAGGGATAAAATGATCGACTACAGGACTTTAAAGTTTAGATATTTGTGCTAGAAAACACTTTTTTGCAGTGTGGCAACAAAGTTGTAAAATTGCATTTGACTTTGAACAGAAGAGGCTGTAAGTGAAACCAAAATCATGTTAAACAAACATTATTTACTATATTAAAACGGAATATTTGAATATTAATGAATTGGCCATATTCGCTTCCTTAAATCTCTTCCTTAAAACAGCTCGTTTTAGTTCCTTTCATGGCTTTACATGCTCATACATGTTCAGTTGTGACTGATATGCAGTCGACCGAGTGAAAGAAGATAAAAATCAACACACACATCCACCATCTTGTCGAAAAATGCAAGCCATGTATAAACACTATAAATTCTGAGTGTGTTTTCTTGGTCTGAGTCCAGAGCCGGAGAAGCTTCGTCTGTCATGACCAGATTTGGACACACGTGTCTCGTCGTCTGCTGTTTGCTGATAGGACATTCCTGTTAATGGCAGAAGGAATGAAACCATACCTGGAATCCACTATCTGTAGTGCTGGAGGACGGACACTTGTGGACAGAAGAAACCCTTCAGCTGAAGTTTACACAGACCGAGAGCTTCTGCGTTACAGAACGTCAACATTAGCTGAAGACATCATTTAAAACAAAGGTAGGCCTACAAGTGTCACATGTACAAAACATCTGCATCTTTACAAACTCTGCCGTGCATATTTTCATTTCTGCGATTACTGACCGTATTTTACAATCACTTTTTGATGCGGAGATTAAATATTTTAATTCCAGGCTTCATGAACTGCTTGTGAAAAACTCTAATTTTCATGTACACAGCGATTCATTGCCAGGAACAGACATTGAAATCATCGCACTGTATCTTCTCTCATGGGTCAGTGTGTGATCAAAGATCATTTTTACATCATAAATTGTCATAATTTAGAAATTAAAGGCCATTTTCTACCCTGAATTTAGCCTGTGATTTGAACAATCTGTTTGAAGAGGCGTGTGTTCAATGTAAACGCCCACTTCTCTGATTGGCTAACATCTTTGCATATATAATTACATGTTGAACTCTCTCCGGTGTCGAGATTAACTAATCATAAAAAGTGCTGAAACGAGTCGTTTTCTGAACTTGGTTTCAATTAAAGCTGTTTTTGGACTAACAAGGATGTCTTACATGTCAAAAGATTTCTCAATTCGTGACCCCTTTAAAGTCCCCCTGCAGTCATTTTTTAATAACTTTATCAATTATAACTCATCTTTGATAATAAAAATGACATATTTACACGTTTGTTCCTGTGAAAATAATTTCTTCATGCTTTAAAATAGCTTGAATGAAACTCTACAGCCTTTCTGCATTTAGTAAACATTGAGTCATGAATATGCAAATCTGTCTCCGCCTCCAACCAATCACAGCAGCTCAGATCACCTGATCTACAAAAATACTGGTTTGATTAAAGGTACAATATGTAGGAATTTTGTAATAAAATATCCAAAAATCATTTGCACAGTGTGATATATTTCCTGCAGTTGTGTACTTACAATATCCCAAAAGTCTCCAAAGATTTTTTTATTTCAGAGAAATTCCAATTTTAAATAAGTGGCCGTCCCGGAAAAAAACGTCGCCTGTCAATGACGCAATATCCGCGCTATCCTCAGTTTCCGCTCGTACTGCCATAGCCTTGCCGTAACCATGGCGACAGACGCGGACAACTGCGTAGTGCGTAACGTTTAGCGGCACGCTGTTGTTGTTTCTTTCAATCATTATGGACCATGGCAAGCAGACTTTGGGACAAAAAAAGAACTAAAATGAGGATCAACATCAGCGTGGCGTTTTCGAGATGCCGAGAGCTAGCGTCCGCGACTAACTTGGAGGAGCAACACCGCTCTTGCATATACTTTATTAGACAGGTGAGCAAATGTACATAAAACAAAAGGATGCATCTGTGTTTCCTTGCAACACATGCAACTGTCAATAATATCACTTTATAAACAATGCGAGATACATACGCCTATATGACGTGACAGATCAATCATTATGCATATGTTGATTCACCTCAAAAACTATCAAGTGATCGTAATGCTGATGAAAATTCACAGTTATATTGCGCTTTGTACTTTGGTAATGCTTTTTATCACTTGTGTTTTGACCGAGATTATGGCAGTGCAATTAAATACAATCGGATATGTGTTGTTAAACTATATTTAGCCATTACTTGCAAATGTTCGTTCAAATTTACATTGAGTACGATTGGTTTGAACACGTAAAACAACACGGCATTAACCCAACAAATCATTTGACAAATAGCTGTAACAGGATAATATAGTATAACATTTCGCGTTCCTTGCAGTTAATTCATTATGGTGACATAAAATATTGCGATCAGACGATAAGTACCTCATCCGTGATCATGATTCATTAATTCCATAACATCTCTGGATGGTGGAAACGACATCTCCCATCGTTCAACTCTCCCTCATAGCGTCACCAAGCTAAAGCCTTAGTTATTGTTGGTAACTTCGCCCTCTTGTGGCGAAAAATTTCTACATATCGTACCTTTAAGCCATATTAAAAATATTAAAAACATTTCTGTTAATTGAAATGAAGCTGGAAAAAAATACTAGTTGAAAACCTTAAACTAAATGAAAATTAGAAATGTTGAAAACTGAGATAAGTTTAATAGGCCGTGAGACAGAGGGTTGATTGGTACCATTTTGAGGGATTAAACCGCATGGTGATTTTTGTGTAGGTATGACCCTGTACTTGAAAAATGTGTGATAGCATTAGATTCAAGGTAGTTTTTGGTTACGGAGGACGATTTTCAAACATATGTCAAGAAAAAGGATAAATGAATTTTTTTTATAACATTTTTAAAAAAATTAAAATAATAAAAAAATTATAATTTTTTTAAATACATTTTTTAAATGATAAAAGGATACATTTTTCTCTCTTGTAGTCACTGAACACCTTACCTTGAGGTAGGATGATATAAGTGTTGATTTCTAATGAAAGCTACCATGGATCGGATGCTATCACGCATTTTCCAACACTAGAGATGTGTACCTTCATGAAAATCAAAAAGAAATTGAATCCCTCAAAATGGTACCGGTAGCCCAAATTTGGGGTCCCGTCTCATGGCCTATAAGTACTAAAATTATTTTAAAAAACTAAAATAAAACTAAATTAAACCTAAATAGCTATATATATAGCTATATATAACTAATACAATGGCAAAAGCACAACATTAAACTATAATTAAAAAAATATAAAGCTTATTTAAAATATGAATAAAAACAAAAATGAATGTTTTAATGTTGTAAAAATGTAGCAACAGAAGTTTCATTTTAATTAGAAATTGCTGTGCGCATTTACTACAATATTATATTCCTAACATTTTTAAAGGTAACATTGTTGTATTTAAAGCCGCACGTCTGATAGCAACTGAAGTGATCAAATAATAAGAGAAACTGCATTATTATTTACTATATGCATTGCCAGTGTTTTCACATCATAATGCACATCATAATCAATAGTTCCAGAAGGATTGGGTGAAAACAGAGAGTCTGCCAGTGTCCAACAGAGGGCAGCAAAACACTAAAGCTCAAACCAATCAAGCCTGACATGGACAGAGCTTTAGATTGGGACTTTCTCTCAAGCGCTGCTTTCCTGCAAGAAAACATACATTCAAATGTTCTTGTTAATATGAAGGGGTTGATTTTGGTTTTGGTTCACGGCCCAAATGGACAGCCTTCAATTAACACCACGGCCTCTGTAATCGAATGACCCTGTGACTGCGGATGAAGGGATGATTTATGACAGCATGGGCGTCATGGAAACGGCATCTCAGTCATTAACACACGTGTCGTTAGTCTGGGTCCTCTACACTCCTTCATTGTAGAACTGATTAGGCATTTTGATTGACAGCCGGGTTGCCCCTCCCACTCCCAAACCACACACTATTCATAAAACCTTATGATCAGACATATAGTCAAAAACACATGCGAGTCATTCTATGAAAGGAGTAGCTTTTGTGCACTACATATAAGTGCAAACCAAAAAAGAGTAAATATTTGATTAAAAAATGAATTACATTCTTATTGTAAAAGAAATGGCTGTAAGACGTTGAATTAAACGTGAAATTTTGAAGTAGAAAGAATAAAATAGTATTTCCGATAATGCTGCACATTGGAGGTGGTTATCTAAAGCGCTTTGAGTTCTGAGAAAAAAAACGCTTTATAAATGTAACGAATTATTATTATTAATTATTAATAATATTTTGCAACTGCACAAAAAAAATATTTTATAAAATAAGTGATTACTTGAATGGTTTCTTAGTATTTTTACACGTTGCCAGACAGAAATAAAAAAAATATAATGAGAATATTTGTGAAGAAAATTGTATTCATAAAAAAATATTGTATGAATAGAGAAGGGAGTGAGTTCTGCTGTAACACTAATGCGATGATGGAGAGACACACACTTCACCCCAGCGCTCGCTCCATTCATCAGCTGTCTGCTCCACTGCAGCCCGACGTGTGTGTGTGTGTGTGTGTGTGTGTGTGAGTAGTAATGATCCAGTGGCTCGACCACACACTCCCTGAGCCACTGACGGCTGAAGGAACCGTATCTCATCACGGTGGACAGATGAAGAGCTGAGAAACACCTGCAGAATAAACATTACTGTGGATTACTGAAACAACACACCTTTTTTACATAGCTTTTAACACTGAATAGGCAGGTTACATTGGCCGTTCCACTACTGTATGTTTTATACTTTATTTGTACGTAATGTTCTATTGTATTTTGTTATTTTGTAATTGTACTCTGACTAACTGATCCATATGTACAGCACTTTGGTCAGCGGAAGTTGTTTTTAAATGTGCTTTATAAATAAATCTGACTTGACTTGACTTACTGGATACTGGGGGCTTATGCTTTATTATGTTGGACAAAAATCTACAGCTATTACATAAAAACATGTTCCACTGCTTTTGATTACTGTGTCATTTCTTTATCCATCTTATGATGCATCATATATCTGTAGGTAACACTAATTACCAATATCGGTATTATCAGAGATTTTTTCAATTTGTTGCTATCGGTGGATCTTGCATAGGCCATAAATCAATATTAGACATTCATTGATGCTTATTTCCCCTATTGATTGCATTTACTTTTAATTTAACAACACTAAATGTAATCTTTAGAAAATCTTAAAATGAATATCTATTATTAATTCTGTAGATTATAATGTTGTGATCCCTATAGCTTTACCTTTATTTTAGTTCTTAATGCTTTTTTTATCTAAACACGAGAGTATAGAATTTTAATATCGTCTATTTGTCAATAACATGAGAATAATTATCAGCCAGAATTTTTATACGGGTGCATCCATATGCACAATTTATCATAATATCTCTGAAATATCTAAAAAATATTAGTAAATATCTGTATAAAAACATATATGTTAATATTGTTTTAGTTCATGGAATATAATTCTTCAAGAGTGTGAGCTAACCCGGGTTATAAGTCTAACTTGATATAAAAACTTGTCCCTCAAATCTGATTGGTCGATGGGAATGTTGTTCCTGGATCAACAAAGATGTTCATTCGGGAACATGTTGTACTTGGTGAGATCATGTTCGCCCTGTGTAATAACGGCACAGATTTGAGCTGAGTCAATTATAAATAAACACTTCCCTGGGAAATGTGATGATCATCTGATCTGTGCGATCAAAAGCTGAATTTTGAGACTCAGATTATAAATTTTGTATTAGTGCCATTCCTTCAGTCTGTGTTTCAAAGTCCACATTTTCACCCGTTCACCAAATGTGCCCAATAATGGAGTCAAAACCCATGACTATATCTTTTATTCATGAGTATATGCCAGGCAAGATTTCAGTAAAGGCTCCTCTCGTGACTAAATCTGAACCAATCAGAATGAGCATTTAAAACACCCAAAGCCAATCAGATTTCAGCAAATCATCAATCAGCAAGTGTAAAACGTTTTAAAACATAGCCAAATATTGATAAAATCCCAAGTATTGAATACAAAACACCTGAGAGTGTTCGCGGTGACTGAATCAGAGACGAGTCTTCTGAGCGAGTCTTTTTGTGAATAGAATCACTATTCGAACATTCTGAATCGATTCCCAATCGGAAGTGATTCTTTTCGAATGAGCATGAGCATAAACATTGTGTCGGATAACAAAACAAGATAATACTCACGATAATAAGATAATATTCACAAACTAATGAAACTACACTCACCTAAAGGATTATTAAGAACACCTGTTCAATTTCTCATTAATGCAATTATCTAATCAACCAATCACATGGCAGTTGCTTCAATGCATTTAGGGGTGTGGTCCTGGTCAAGACAATCTCCTGAACTCCAAACTGAATGTCAGAATGGGAAAGAAAGGTGATTTAAGCCATTTTGAGCGTGGCATGGTTGTTGGTGCCAGACGGGCCGGTCTGAGTATTTCACAATCTGCTCAGTTACTGGGATTTTAACGCACAACCATTTCTAGGGTTTACAAAGAATGGTGTGAAAAGGGAAAAACATCCAGTATGCGGCAGTCCTGTGGGCGAAAATGCCTTGTTGATGCTAGAGGTCAGAGGAGAATGGGCCGACCGATTCAAGCTGATAGAAGAGCAACAGTGACTGAAATAACCACTCGTTACAACCGAGGTATGCAGCAAAGCATTTGTGAAGCCACAACACGCACAACCTTGAGGCGGATGGGCTACAACAGCAGAAGACTCCACCGGGTACCACTCATCTCCACTACAAATAGGAAAAAGAGGCTACAATTTGCAAGAGCTCACCAACATTGGACAGTTGAAGACTGGAAAAATGTTGCCTGGTCTGATGAGTCTCGATTTCTGTTGAGACATTCAGATGGTAGAGTCAGAATTTGGCGTAAACAGAATGAGAACATGGATCCATCATGCCTTGTTACCACTGTGCAGGCTGGTGGTGGTGGTGTAATGGTGTGAGGGATGTTTTCTTGGCACACTTTAGGCCCCTTAGTGCCAATTGGACATCGTTTAAATGCCACGGCCTACCTGAGCATTGTTTCTGACCATGTCCATCCCTTTATGGCCACCATGTCCCCATCCTCTGATGGCTACTTCCAGCAGGATAATGCACCATGTCACAAAGCTCGAATCATTTCAAATTGGTTTCTTGAACATGACAATGAGTTCACTGTACTAAAATGGCCCCCACAGTCACCAGATCTCAACCCAATAGAGCATCTTTGGGATGTGGTGGAACGGGAGCTTCGTGCCCTGGATGTGCATCCCACAAATCTCCATCAACTGCAAGATGCTATCCTATCAATATGGGCCAACATTTCTAAAGAATGCTTTCAGCACCTTGTTGAATCAATGCCACGTAGAATTAAGGCAGTTCTGAAGGCGAAAGGGGGTCAAACACAGTATTAGTACGGTGTTCCTAATAATCCTTTAGGTGAGTGTATATTCTCAAACTTATACACAATTTTGTTTCTAAAAAACAGTACATTTTAAAACCAGATAAATATACTAAGAAAGAAAATGACTTTTTGTAGATCTGCTATATATTCTATTCACATTATGGTTATGGTTATTGTGTTTTGATGTTGCGATACATCAGTCTTGCAGATTTGTACTCTGCCTATAGACAGCAGAAATGATATCCGGCTGTAAACCAGTTTCAGTTTCGTTGTGCTGTAAAAGATTGTTAGACCGAGGTGTCCAAGGACAGCGTGTTCCCGTTCACACAGATGTCCATCATTTGAGCTGATGAGTTCTCGTGATCAAACCCGGGCTCGTTCCTCAAGCTACAGCAGAGAAAAACTGAAAATTGTTATTGATTTTCCGAAGCTTTCTGACACACTAACACTGTAACTGTTGAATTGATCACGGTCTGTTTCTGAATCATTAGTGAAACATTAGGACTATATTATATCATATTCGACAGAGTAGGAATTGTGACTCTAAATGTGAGGTGCATGCATCCATAAAATAAACAGAAAGAATAAGTAGTGAAAATCCATGTGGTGAAACGAGTAAGAATCATCTCAGTGTTTTGGGTTGTGAGGATCTGACAGTGCTTTATTGGTAGCAATTGCCATATATTGCATCAGGAAATCCTGAAGTCACACAAATGCGACTGGAGAGAAATGAAGGTCTGTGTGCATCACACTCCACACACTCCAGCACAGTCCTGTCTCTAACGGCAAGCTGACAAGGCCAACGCAAGGTTGATATTTTCAATCTGAGAGAGATATTGTGTGCAATGACACCGGTTCACTCATCAGCGTTTCCAAAGCCGTGAGTCCGTCCACAGATGTGGCTTGGAGATCAAGTACCTGTAAAGAGGCCTGAAGGAAGCGCAGGAGAAGCACCTGGGAATTCTGTTTGGTTTGTATGAGGAGATTCACACTCGGGTTTGTAATTAGCGCTCAGGGGTGTGTTTCCCCAAATCATCGTCAGCCAACTATGATCGCAAGTTCCGTCGTTATCAGCAGTTCAACGAGTCGTGTTTCCCGAAAACGTAATTCTAACGAACATTCACAAACAGCATCGCAGAGTTGTGTGTTTGAGCGACAGATCGCGACCTGCGGTTAGAAGAAGAGTTTCTTGTTTTCATGACATGTGGACTCAATAAATCCTGATCTTGAGCAAAATAAGCAAGCTGACATTCCGTGTCTTTTACTTAGAATACATACAAATGTCATTTACGTCTTTGAGTTTGTCAAGAGATTTAAAGCGTAGTTTTAGAAGAGTGCGCATGTGTGAACGAGCTCTAGTGCGTGAGAACGAGCCGATGATTGAATCTAGAAATCAGCAAATAACTGAGATAAATATGAAATAGTCCTTGGATGCCATGTTCGTAATTTATAGCAAAACATCTAGCACTAATTCGATCTCTAACAGATTCATTAACAGTAGTTATTACTCCACCTCCTGCGTGACGTCATTAACCAACGGTTGAACGAACAATTTGCGACAATACGGTTTCGGGAAACAGTCGTGACGAAAATGCATCGAACTATAGTGGTGAAGCACTAGTTACAGCGCTGTGGGAAACACACACACATGAATGGTTCCAGGGGCATTTCTGTACTAGAAGCAATCACAACACCTGTAATCACATGTGGATCAAAACAAGCAGGTTTCTGTGAAGTCCTCAGTCTGACGGGGAGCAGGGCCGAACGCCCACAGCATGAATCTGTGCATCACAGAGGTGGATAAAAATAACCAGATTAGATAGAGAGAGAAAGGTTTCGCAGCTGATTGCTCAAAACCCCTGCAAAATGAACAATGGTAACCATCATTTCTGCCTACATACCATTGTTTGTAGACGTACTGTTCCCACAAAAAAAGCCACTGTCAACTAACTAACTAACTAACTAACTAACTAACTAACTAACTAACTAAAAACTACTTACTAACTGACTGACTAACTAACTAACTGACTAACTCTAACTAAATAACAACAAACTAACCAACTAATTAAAAACTACTAACTAACCGAATAACAACTATAGCTAACTAACTGACTGACTAACAAACTAACTAACAAACAATAAACTAACCGGCTAACTAAAAACAACTAACTAACTGACTTACTAACAAACTAACTAAATAACAACAAACTAACTGACTGACTAAAAACTACTAACTGACTAACTAACAACTATCTGACTAACTAACAACTAACTGACTAACAACTACTAACTAACTAACAACTAACGGACTAACTATCTGACTAACTAACTAACAACCAACTAACTGACTAAACACAACTAACTAACTAAATAACAACAAACTAACTGACTGACTAAAAACTACTAACTGACTAACTAACAACTATCTGACTAACTAACAACTACTAACTAACAACTAACTAACTGACTAACTATCTGACTAACTAACTAACAACCAACTAACTGACTAACAACTAACTGACCAACTTACTGACTAACTAACTAACTAACTAACTAACTAACTAACTAACTAACTAACTGACTGACTGACTAACTAACTGACTAACTGACTAACTAACTAACTAACTAACTAACTAACTAACTAACTGACTGACTAACTAACTGACTAACTGACTAACTAACTAACTAACTGACTACGTACCAAAAACCTTCAAACTGGCTATGATAAAACCGCTTGTTAAAAAACCACAACTTGATCCTACAGAATTAGTCAATTACAGGCCGATCTCGAATCTGCCTTTTCTGTCAAAGATATTAGAAAAAGCAGTATCTTCACAACTACGGTATGTTCCTTTCTAGAAAGAAATGATATCTGCGAGGATTTTCAGTCCGGATTCAGACCGTACCATAGCACTGAGACCGCTCTCATTAGAGTCACAAATGATTTGCTCTTATCATCCGATCGTGGTTGTATCTCTCTATTAGTGTTACTCGATCTTAGTGCTGCATTTGACACCATTGACCACAACATTCTTTTAAATAGACTAGAAAACTATGTTGGCATTAGTGGAATTGCACTAGCATGGTTTAAATCATACTTAACTGACCGTTATCAGTTTGTAGCAGTAAATGAAGAGATGTCTTATCGATCACAAGTTCAGTATGGCGTACCACAAGGCTCAGTACTAGGACCGCTGCTGTTCACTCTGTACATGCTACCCTTAGGAGATATCATTAGGAAACATGGAGTTAGTTTTCACTGTTATGCCGATGATACTCAGCTGTATATTTCTTCAAAACCCAACGAAACTTACCAATTCACAAAATTAACGGAATGCATAGCTGAAATAAAAAAATGGATGACTAGTAATTTCCTACTACTAAATTCTGAAAAGACAGAGATTCTAATTATTGGACAAAAAACGTCCACACGTAATTACCTAGAATACTGTCTAGCACTTAATGGCTGCTCTGTCAAGTCTTCGTCGTCGGTTAGGAACCTGGGTGTGCTATTTGATACCAACCTTTCTTTTGAAAGCCACGTGTCTAGTATCTGTAAAACTGCATTTTTCCATCTTAAAAATATATCTAAAATACGCCATATGCTCTCATTGGGAAATGCGGAACAATTAGTCCATGCGTTCATGACCTCAAGGCTAGATTACTGTAATGCTCTACTGGGTGGTTGCCCTGCACGCTTAATAAACAAACTACAGCTAGTTCAAAACGCCGCAGCTCGAGTTCTTACCAGAACCAGGAAATATGACCATATTAGCCCGGTTCTGTCAACACTGCATTGGCTCCCTATTAAACATCGTATACATTTTAAAATATTGTTGATTACCTACAAAGCACTAAATGGTTTAGCTCCGCAGTACTTGAGCGAGCTCTTAACGCATTATAGTCCTTCACGTCTATTGCGATCTCAAAATTCCGGCCAGTTGATAATATTACGCAGCTACGCTAATATTAGTGTCTTTGTTTATCCCGAGGTTTTCCCGCAGCCTGCCGGATCCAGGCCGTGTCCAGATCTGACTAGGGAGCTTTGCCTGGACCCGATGACAATGCAGTGCTGAAGTATCCACTATCCTCTCCCTATGGAGGATCCCTTTCCCACTCTACAGATAAAGCGCTGTGAATTCCGGCTCGCGTACCCCGAAGTGATAAAATAAAACAAAATTCTGTATCAAAATTTATAGGCAAGAAAAGTAGTTTGTTTAGGCTGGGTTGTATGAATTACAAACCTGCGCACATATTTTAAAAAGCACATAACTATAGAATTCTGAATGAGCATGTGAACGCCGTCTGCGTTAATCACAGGTTCGCGTTTAAAGTCTGATCATTTTGACGGAGGTGAATCAATCAAACTTAACTTTAGCTGGAAGTAAAATTATTCAAGAACCGCTATAACGCCAAAACAATCTGTTACCTTAAATTATATGTTTATCTTTGTAAAGCTGCTTTGAAACAATCCATTGTTAAAAGCGCTATATAAATGAAGATGACTTGACTTGACTAACTAACTAACTAACTGACTGACTGACTGACTGACTGACTGACTGACTGACTGACTAACTAACTAACTAACTAACTAACTGACTGACTGACTGACTGACTGACTGACTGACTGACTGACTGACTGACTGACTGACTGACTGACCGACCGACCAACTAACTAACTAACTAACTAACTAACTGACTGACTGACTGACTGACTGACTGACTGACTGACTGACTGACTGACAGACTAACTAACTAACTAACTGACTGACTAACTGACTGACTGACTAACTAACTAACTAACTAACTGACTGACTGACTGACTGACTGACTAACTGACTGACTGACTGACTGACTGACTGACTGACTGACTGACTAACTAACTAACTAACTAACTAACTAACTGACTGACTGACTGACTGACTGACTGACTGACTGACTGACTGACTGACAGACTAACTAACTAACTAACTGACTGACTGACTAACTAACTGACTTACTGACTGACTGACTGACTGACTGACTGACAGACTAACTAACTAACTAACTGACTGACTGACTAACTAACTGACTTACTGACTGACTGACTGACTTACTGACTGACTGACTGAGTGACTGACTGACTGACTAACTGACTGACTGACTAACTAACTGACTTACTGACTGACTGACTTACTGACTGACTGACTGACTGACTGACTGACTGACTAACTAACTAACTGACTAACTAACTAGCCGACTAACTAACTAACTAACTGACTAATTGACTAACTAACTGATTGACAAAGAGTAATATGTTAGGAAACACTTTCTTTTAGGGTTCAATTCTCACTACAGTGTAGAATCATGTTGTGAAAGACAGGAGTGATAGAGACGACCAGTTTGACCATGAAATGAATTTCTGGACACAATCAGGCGTTCAGACAGATACTGTTGTGATCAGTAATGAATAAACCAGCAAGAGTTGTGGCTTTAGATCTGTGCATGAGAGGGCAGTTGTGCTCAGGCATTTTACAGTCGACAGAGTTAAAGTTAACACAGATTGCATGGACGGTTTTGTGTTGTTGTTTCATTCTGAAATAACAAAACACCTGATTAATGTTGCAGAGAACGAGCTGCACGCCCGGAGAGAAACGCATAGGTTTGCATTGTTCCTGTGAGCAGTCAGATGGTGACAACACACTTTTCTGAGACATTTTCTGTAATGGAAAAAGCAAAATATTGATTTACAGTAAACGCACAAGATGAAGACACAAAATGCAGAGGCTCAGATAGAGTTGTAATGCCATCGATCCCTCTAATCCTCTCTAAAGCCTTCGGATAAATTTGGGAGAATTTGCAGAAAAACATGACATTTCCTGAAGGTCTCCTGGAGGGTTTAATCAAATCTCAGTTTCTGCAGACATTTGATTCCCTCCGAGAAGAAACAGCGTTTCACAGACGTGTGTTGTTATGCTCATCTAAACACAGGAGAGAATGGAAAATGGGTCATGAGAAATAACAGTAACACTTTACAATAAGGTTCATTAGTTAACATTAGTTAATGTATTAACTAACATGAACTAACCATTAATAATACATGTGTTACTGTATTTGTTAATTTTTGTTAATGTTATATTAATAATAATCCAGCTGTTCATGTTAGTTCACAGTGCATTAACTAATGTTAACAAGATTTTAATAAAGTATTAGTAAATGTTGAAATTAACATTAGTAAAGTTTGCTGTATGCTGTAGCCTATAAGTGCAGTTCATTATTAGTTAATGCTAACTAATGTAGTTAATTAATGTTAAAGGTGCTGTATGTAACTTGTTCACTCTACTAAACCATAAAAATACCATCATATGTTTGCGTATATTGAGTTCACATACTCGTCTCTCTGAAGAACACTTCTACAGCCGGTTATTTTACTTTGAAATGTGCGTTTCCAGGCTGGAATGTTTGTTGTTGTTTTGGTCTGTGATGCTACACGTTGCCAATTTCGATTGTCCATTGCGCTCGTTCCTGTTGTGTGTCCTCAAACAGGCAATCCGTGTGAGTGTCGAGTCTGAGGAGGCGGGGTGGGAGACACAACCATCTCTGATGTTTAGAATTTGGACTGCAGTACCGATTTCCACCACTAGTGTCATTCTTACAGACTGCACCTTTAACTAATGAACCTTACTGTAAAGTGTTACTGAAATAACTTTGGTTTTCTTTGGTTTTGATGGCTTTTCTGACAGCAGCAATAGTAGTCAGACATGTAGTTTTCTTTCCAACGTTTTAATTCCCTCTCTTTTTTTCTTCATTGTGATGTTGACTTCATGGCCACAGAATACACCAATGAAATTGAATTCAGAAATTAAAAACATGCTCAGGTATAAAGTTGTTGTATGTAAGAACCTCGTTTTTAATGTATTTTTGAATAAATATATAGATCTGGCAACAACAAAAAAAGACTTCTGTTACACACAAACAGATGATTTTCATGCTATTTAAAGCAACCAATCACAACACAATTATGAAACAAAGAGCCCCCTCAGTATTAGTTATTCATATCGACAGTGAATATCCACTCCTTCCACAGACACATGAAGGAATATTATGTATGAGTCTGAGGGGGTTTAGCATATTCCAGCTCTTCATCATTGGGGATTCACTCTCAGAAACCTGTTATAAAAGTTGAGTTGAAAGAGAACCTCCTCCTTCATTACCATCATCCTCTGTGTGTGTGGGGATTTACACTGTCGTGACATATATCACACACACACACACACACACACACACACACCCCGAGGACACGCTTTAAAGAGTCCTTTCAAACAAAGGAACGAGGACGGAGAATATTCTCGACTCTCGACAACATGGCTGAATATTGGCTTGAAAAGTAGAGAGAAAATAGTGCGTTTGTGCTTAAAACAAGAACAAAAATCTGTCAGTGGGATCAGAAAAATAATATTAATTCAAGGAAACAACAGGGTATTTAGTAACACTTTATAATAACCGCATGCCTTCAAATCTCCTTTGTAGAAGCTTTACGAGGCATCCTCACTTTATAAGCTCACAAAAATAGTTAACGGACAACTACTAAATGTTAAATAACTATTAATCATGAATTACAGTAGGAAAACATGTTAATAAAGCATTTATTAACACACTGAGTAACTATTACTATGTCTAAATAATAAGATGTAAATAGTGTATTAATCATTCACTTACACTTTCTAAATGATCTTATGAACCACTGACAACTCCTAAATAACTGGTTTGTAAATAATGTAATACTTAATTTAGAAATGATAAATTGATTGTTTATAAAATATGAAAATACAATTATTCAACAAATTATGCTTATAAAAAAGGCATTTATATCTGTATTTATTAGCATCTATTAATGCTTTATAAATTATTATATAACCATTTACTAATGCTTAACTAATGCTTCATAACAGTTATTATAAAGTGTTACCGAGTATTTTTCTGACTCCATTGATATTTGTTCTTGTTTTAAGCACAAACTCAGTTTTTCAGTAAACAAGACTTAATATCTTCAGTCATGTTGCTTCTTCTCCAGTAAATGTGTCTTGATTTGAGAATATTTAGATGTTTGTGCTGGAAAACAAGACAGAAACACTGAGGAAGAACAGCATGTTTTGCACTTACAACAAGAGAATGAACTGCAAAATTAAGTACATTCTGTACAAGAAAGAAATGTCCTTATAAGATTTAATATTTAGATTAAGTTACCTGCAAGCTTTTGGCGAAACAGTTATTCACAGTAAATAACAAACACAAATAAATATCATGTCGGTTAGTTAGTTAGTTAGTTAGTTAGTTAGTTAGTTAGTTAGTTAGTAGTTTTTAGTTTGTCGGTTAGTCAGTTAGTTAGTTAGTTAGTTAGTTAGTCAGTTAGTTAGTCATTTTTTTGTCGGTTAGTCAGTTAGTTAGTTAGTTAGTCAGTCAGTTAGTAAGCTAGAGTTAGTTGTTAGTCAGTTAGTAGTTTTTAGATAGTCAGTTAGTTAGTCAGTTAGTAGTTTTTAGTTTGTCACTTTGTCAGTTAGTTAGTCAGTTAGTTAGTTAGTAGTTTTTAGTTTGTCGGTTAGTCGGTTAGTTAGTTAGTTAGTTAGTTAGTTAGTTAGTTAGTTAGTCAGTTAGTTGGTTGGTTAGTTAGTTAGTCAATCAGTTAGT
>NW_026607088.1:80000-110000 GCF_029890125.1 Rhinichthys klamathensis goyatoka
GTCGCATACCTGAACACACTCATTTTGTTCCACGCTTATGCTCTGTGTCTGTGACATTTTAACATTCATTATAATGCTCAGGCGTATGGATGACTCCCCGTTGGATTAATACCGGAGAAAAGCACTTGTAACCTTCTTCCTTTATTGAATTAAAAGTGCATAAAAATAAATCAATGTATAGCTGCACGTTCTATTGCAGACGTGTTGGCATTTTCAGGTCACTCTATACGTTCAAAACAAGGTCAATAAATCTCTTAATAAATCAGATCATTTGATCTTCAAGGAAGGTTAGTTTAGGCTGTAAAGTGTGATATGGTGTGACAAAACCGTAGTTACATTTATGAATTCATAAAGGCTGATATATCAGGCGATATTTGGCCTTATTTAATTATTGGCATCTTAACAAGTTTTTCTGTTTGACCAATATGTGTTGAAAGCAGGACTTTTATTTTGACAAGCTTTGTTTAACAGTTCTGTCTAAAAAAAAAATATTGGACGGAAATGTTAAACAAATAAAGTAAATGGAATATTAAAAAAGTATTATAGCATTTGCCTTTCTGTTATTAATAATAGAAAGACAAACGCTACTCATAACCTACTGTCAGAATCCAGCAAATACATATTTATATAATTTAATCAAGTGTTTAAATATCTAATAAATATTCAATTCCATGAACGTTACTAGCTTTAGTGAATCCAGCTGTTAGATCTTCAAGAGTGCATTTTTATCCTGCATCCTCGATTTAAAATCATGCCTTTTCTTATTTATTTGGAATTGAGTAAATATGATGTAAAAATAAACATTCATTTGATTGCAGCAGCTATATATATAATATCACATCTGATCTCTATCTACCAGCATCGGCCATCGAAAAAATTTATATCGGTCAAACATTAATTCTATTTGTAAAAAAATGTATCTTTTTGTTTGAAAAATAATTTTTAAAAATGTAACGTTTAATATGAGTGTGCTTACACAAGGTTGTTTGATGGTTACACCACATGACATTTTTGCTGTCATTAAATTTACATGGTATAAAAGATTTTAAAACCAACATGAATACAAAGACTTCAAGATGTTTTCCCTCAAGATGTTTCCATTTATTTCTAATACATGCTCTTATTTGTCGTCGATCCATTAATGAAGTTCAGAAAATGGAGTTTCTTTTATAATGGGGACTAAACAGCAATTGTCAAATATGTTGTATTTGAATACAGAGAATGGATTTAAATGCAGCAATTATTCAGAGTGCAAATGCATGATGTATGAATATTACATAACCCATATTCTTGTATTATATCCCTGCATAATTGAGGGATTATCATAATGCGAGGGTAATTCTTGAACAATCACTCTGAGTCACACACACACACACACACACACACACACACACACACACACACACACACACACACACACACACACACACACACACACACACACACACACACACACACACACACACACACACACACACACACACACACACACAATTATCTTCCAGTTCTTGAAAATGCATGCACATTTTTCACTCTCCTGTATCTCTGTTTGGGCTTGAAGGAGAATCATTTCTAAATTGGGAAGAGAAGGGAAGATTGATCACACATTTTTCTAAAGTATTATGGAAATATTTTTGCCGGTCAAAGCAGAAAATCCAGCATTAAAGTGTTCAAAGCACCATCTTAGCCTCAAAATCCTTTTTATAGTACCAAGAGATGCATTTCCACCCGAAGCATCTGTCAGTGTGTGACATCTCTGATCAATCAATGCAAATTCTCCATTCTCCTGCCAGGGACGGAGTTTATGTTAAATTCTGCTGGTGTTCTCAGAGGAAAAGTGCAGGGCCGACCTTGTGTCTCGACCTCATTATTTTCCAGACCTTCAAACTTAAAGGTCTGATGTTTCATTCAGATGGTGATGTTTCATCCTCTCCTGTTCAGATGCACCTGATCTATTGATGGACCTGTTGAAACTCTCCATCCGTCTCTGTTGCACATGTGAAATTGTTTACCCTGGGATAAACCCATATCTGGGTTAGAATTTCCTAAATCATACTGTCATCATTGAGTGGTTATTAATCTTGAGTATGGCTCCCAGATTTTACACTTTACTTGTATTTGTAAACTGGTTTGCTTATTTATAAAGCAGGGTAAAGGTGACCTTCACCTGGACTTAAATATGCTAATCAGGCTACAGTAAACCAGGGTTGTGTGTCTTTCAGAATATAATTTAGAATCCTTTTAAATTCCAAATCAAATCCTTAATTGAATTGAGGTTGCAAACAGGATGCAGAATTTCAATGCAAATTTCAATGTAAGAATCAAAATGAATTCAAAGACAGAAAGAAAGATAGATATATAACAAAATGATAGATAGATAGATAGATAGATAGATAGATAGATAGATAGATAGATAGATAGATAGATAGATAGATAGATAGATAGATAGATAGATAGATAGATAGATAGATAGATAGATAGATAGATATTAAACTGAAACATTCAGCCACCAGTTTATTGACATTAAGGTGCTAATCTGAATGAACGAGTCTCCAGTATTTAATATCTCAGAGATGTGCATCAATATTGCATGAGGTCATTAACCTCCTCAACAGCTGCTTTCCTAACGCCTGAAACGGAGGCTATTTTCTCCGTTTCTATAGGAAATAGAAAGATATTTCCATCTCTGCGTTTCCTGTGGATAAACCTGTCTGTCAGGTGTGTGTGTGTGTGTGTGTATCAGTGACATCACTCGAGCCGTGGACAGACACACTGAGCTACTGATGCTGTGTGATACAGAGGAGTATTAGAGGAGGAGTATCAGAGAAGCATTATAGGAGGAGTATTAGAGGAGTATTAGAGGAGTATTAGAGGAGGAGTATTAGAGGAGGAGTATCAGAGAAGCATTATAGGAGGAGTATTAGAGGAGGAGTATTAGAGGAGTATTAGAGGAGGAGTATTAGAGGAGTATTAGAGGAGGAGTATCAGAGAAGCATTATAGGAGGAGTATTAGAGGAGTATTAGAGGAGGAGTATTAGAGGAGTATTAGAGGAGGAGTATTAGAGGAGGAGTATTAGAGGAGGAGTATTAGAGGAGTATTAGAGGAGTATTAGAGGAGTATCAGAGGAGGAGTATTAGAGGAGTATTAGAGGAGGAGTATTAGAGGAGTATTAGAGGAGGAGTATTAGAGGAGTATTAGAGGAGGAGTATTAGAGAAGCATTATAGGAGGAGTATTAGAGGAGTATTAGAGGAGGAGTATTAGAGGAGTATTAGAGGAGGAGTATTAGAGGAGTATTAGAGGAGCATTAGAGGAGGAGTATTAGAGGAGCATTATAGGAGGAGTATTAGAGGAGGAGTATTAGAGGAGCATTAGAGGAGGAGTATTAGAGGAGTATTATAGGAGGAGTATTAGAGGAGCATTAGAGGAGGAGTATTAGAGGAGTATTAGAGGAGCATTAGAGGAGGAGTATCAGAGAAGCATTATAGGAGGAGTATTAGAGGAGTATTAGAGGAGGAGTATTAGAGGAGCATTAGAGGAGGAGTATTAGAGGAGCATTAGAGGAGGAGTATTAGAGGAGTATTAGAGGAGGAGTATTAGAGGAGTATTAGAGGAGGAGTATTAGAGGAGTATTAGAGGAGCATTAGAGGAGGAGTATCAGAGAAGCATTATAGGAGGAGTATTATAGGAGTATTAGAGGAGTATTAGAGGAGGAGTATTAGAGGAGTATTAGAGGAGGAGTATTAGAGGAGGAGTATTAGAGGAGGAGTATTAGAGGAGCATTAGAGGAGGAGTATTAAAGGAGCATTAGAGGAGGAGTATTAGAGGAGCATTAGAGGAGGAGTATTAGAGGAGGAGTATTAGAGGAGTATTAGAGGAGGAGTATTAGAGGAGTATTAGAGGAGGAGTACTAGAGGAGCATTAGAGGAGGAGTATTAGAGGAGTATTAGAGGAGGAGTATTAGAGGAGCATTAGAGGAGGAGTATTAGAGGAGTATTAGAGGAGGAGTATTAGAGGAGCATTAGAGGAGGAGTATTAGAGGAGCATTAGAGGAGGAGTATTAGAGGAGGAGTATTAGAGGAGGAGTATTAGAGGAGTATTAGAGCAGGAGTATTAGAGGAGGAGTATTAGAGGAGCATTATAGGAGGAGTATTAGAGGAGTATTAGAGGAGGAGTATTAGAGGAGCATTAGAGGAGGAGTATTAGAGGAGTATTAGAGGAGGAGTATTAGAGGAGGAGTATTAGAGGAGTATTAGAGGAGGAGTATTAGAGGAGTATTAGAGGAGGAGTATTAGAGGAGGAGTATTAGAGGAGTATTAGAGGAGGAGTATTAGAGGAGCATTAGAGGAGGAGTATTAGAGGAGTATTAGAGGAGGAGTATTAGAGGAGCATTAGAGGAGGAGTATTAGAGGAGTATTAGAGGAGTATCAGAGGAGGAGTATTAGAGGAGTAATAGAGGAGGAGTATTAGAGGAGGAGTGTTAGAGGAGGAGTATTAGATGAGCATTATAGGAGGAGTATTAGAGGAGTATTAGAGGAGTATTAGAGGAGGAGTATTAGAGGAGGAGTATTAGAGGAGTATTAGAGGAGGAGTATTAGAGGAGGAGTATTAGAGGAGTATCAGAGGAGGAGTATTAGAGGAGTATTAGAGGAGGAGTGTTAGAGGAGGAGTATCAGAGGAGGAGTATTAGAGGAGTAATAGAGGAGGAGTATTAGAGGAGGAGTATCAGAGGAGGAGTATTAGAGGAGGAGTATCAGAGGAGGAGTATTAGAGGAGGAGTATTAGAGGAGGAGTATTAGAGGAGGAGTATCAGAGGAGGAGTATTAGAGGAGGAGTATTAGAGGAGGAGTATTAGAGGAGTATTAGAGGAGGAGTATTAGAGGAGGAGTATTAGAGGAGGAGTATTAGAGGAGTATTAGAGGAGTATTAGAGGAGGAGTATTAGAGGAGTATTAGAGGAGGAGCATTAGAGAAGGAGTATTAGAGGAGCATTAGAGGAGGAGTATTAGAGGAGTATTAGAGGAGGAGTATTATAGGAGTATTAGAGGAGTATTAGAGGAGGAGTATTAGAGGAGTATTAGAGGAGGAGTATTAGAGGAGGAGTATTAGAGGAGGAGTATTAGAGGAGCATTAGAGGAGGAGTATTAAAGGAGCATTAGAGGAGGAGTATTAGAGGAGCATTAGAGGAGGAGTATTAGAGGAGGAGTATTAGAGGAGTATTAGAGGAGGAGTATTAGAGGAGTATTAGAGGAGGAGTACTAGAGGAGCATTAGAGGAGGAGTATTAGAGGAGTATTAGAGGAGGAGTATTAGAGGAGCATTAGAGGAGGAGTATTAGAGGAGTATTAGAGGAGGAGTATTAGAGGAGCATTAGAGGAGGAGTATTAGAGGAGCATTAGAGGAGGAGTATTAGAGGAGGAGTATTAGAGGAGGAGTATTAGAGGAGTATTAGAGCAGGAGTATTAGAGGAGGAGTATTAGAGGAGCATTATAGGAGGAGTATTAGAGGAGTATTAGAGGAGGAGTATTAGAGGAGCATTAGAGGAGGAGTATTAGAGGAGTATTAGAGGAGGAGTATTAGAGGAGGAGTATTAGAGGAGTATTAGAGGAGGAGTATTAGAGGAGTATTAGAGGAGGAGTATTAGAGGAGGAGTATTAGAGGAGTATTAGAGGAGGAGTATTAGAGGAGCATTAGAGGAGGAGTATTAGAGGAGTATTAGAGGAGGAGTATTAGAGGAGCATTAGAGGAGGAGTATTAGAGGAGTATTAGAGGAGTATCAGAGGAGGAGTATTAGAGGAGTAATAGAGGAGGAGTATTAGAGGAGGAGTGTTAGAGGAGGAGTATTAGAGGAGCATTATAGGAGGAGTATTAGAGGAGTATTAGAGGAGTATTAGAGGAGGAGTATTAGAGGAGGAGTATTAGAGGAGTATTAGAGGAGGAGTATTAGAGGAGGAGTATTAGAGGAGTATCAGAGGAGGAGTATTAGAGGAGTATTAGAGGAGGAGTGTTAGAGGAGGAGTATCAGAGGAGGAGTATTAGAGGAGTAATAGAGGAGGAGTATTAGAGGAGGAGTATCAGAGGAGGAGTATTAGAGGAGGAGTATCAGAGGAGGAGTATTAGAGGAGGAGTATTAGAGGAGGAGTATTAGAGGAGGAGTATCAGAGGAGGAGTATTAGAGGAGGAGTATTAGAGGAGGAGTATTAGAGGAGTATTAGAGGAGGAGTATTAGAGGAGGAGTATTAGAGGAGGAGTATTAGAGGAGTATTAGAGGAGTATTAGAGGAGGAGTATTAGAGGAGGAGTATTAGAGGAGTATTAGAGGAGGAGCATTAGAGAAGGAGTATTAGAGGAGCATTAGAGGAGGAGTATTAGAGGAGTATTAGAGGAGTATCAGAGGAGGAGTATTAGAGGAGTAATAGAGGAGGAGTATTAGAGGAGGAGTGTTAGAGGAGGAGTATTAGAGGAGCATTATAGGAGGAGTATTAGAGGAGTATTAGAGGAGTATTAGAGGAGGAGTATTAGAGGAGGAGTATTAGAGGAGTATTAGAGGAGGAGTATTAGAGGAGGAGTATTAGAGGAGTATCAGAGGAGGAGTATTAGAGGAGTATTAGAGGAGGAGTGTTAGAGGAGGAGTATCAGAGGAGGAGTATTAGAGGAGCAATAGAGGAGGAGTATTAGAGGAGGAGTATTAGAGGAGGAGTATTAGAGGAGTTTTAGAGGAGGAGTATTAGAGGAGGAGTATTAGAGGAGGAGTATCAGAGGAGGAGTATGAGAGGAGGAGTATTAGAGGAGGAGTATTAGAGGAGGAGTATTAGAGGAGGAGTATTAGAGGAGGAGTATTAGAGGAGGAGTATTAGAGGAGTTTTAGAGGAGGAGTTTTATAGGAGGAGTATTAGAGGAGGAGTATCAGAGGAGGAGTATTAGAGGAGGAGTATCAGAGGAGGAGTATCAGAGGAGGAGTATCAGAGGAGGAGTATTAGAGGAGGAGTATCAGAGGAGGAGTATTAGAGGAGGAGTATCAGAGGAGGAGTATCAGAGGAGGAGTATTAGAGGAGGAGTATCAGAGGAGGAGTATCAGAGGAGGAGTATTAGAGGAGTATTAGAGGAGTATCAGAGGAGTATCAGAGGAGTATTAGAGGAGGAGTATTAGAGGAGGAGTATTAGAGGAGTATCAGAGGAGGAGTATTAGAGGAGTATTAGAGGAGGAGTGTTAGAGGAGGAGTATTAGAGGAGGAGTATTAGAGGAGGAGTATTAGAGGAGTTTTAGAGGAGGAGTATTAGAGGAGGAGTATTAGAGGAGGAGTATCAGAGGAGGAGTATTAGAGGAGGAGTATTAGAGGAGGAGTATCAGAGGAGGAGTATTAGAGGAGGAGTATTAGAGGAGGAGTATTAGAGGAGGAGTATTAGAGGAGGAATATTAGAGGAGTATTAGAGGAGGAGTGTTAGAGGAGGAGTATTAGAGGAGGAGTATTAGAGGAGGAGTATTAGAGGAGTTTTAGAGGAGGAGTATTATATGAGGAGTATTAGAGGAGGAGTATCAGAGGAGGAGTATTAGAGGAGGAGTATCAGAGGAGGAATATTAGAGGAGGAGTATTAGAGGAGGAGTATCAGAGGAGGAGTATTAGAGGAGGAGTATTAGAGGAGGAGTATCAGAGGAGGAGTATTAGAGGAGGAGTATTAGAGGAGGAGTATTAGAGGAGGAGTATTAGAGGAGGAGTTTTAGAGGAGGAGTATTAGAGGAGGAGTATTAGAGGAGGAGTATCAGAGGAGGAGTATTAGAGGAGGAGTATCAGAGGAGGAGTATTAGAGGAGGAGTATTAGAGGAGGAGTATCAGAGGAGGAGTATTAGAGGAGGAGTATTAGAGGAGGAGTATCAGAGGAGGAGTATCAGAGGAGGAGTATTAGAGGAGGAGTATCAGAGGAGGAGTATCAGAGGAGGAGTATCAGAGGAGGAGTATTAGAGGAGTATTAGAGGAGTATTAGAGGAGGAGTATTAGAGGAGGAGTATCAGAGGAGGAGTATCAGAGGAGGAGTATTAGAGGAGTATTAGTGGAGTATCAGAGGAGTATCAGAGGAGGAATATTAGAGGAGCATTATATGAGTATTAGATGAGTATTAGAGGAGGAGTATTAGAGAAGTTTTAGAGGAGTATTAGAGGAGCTTCGGTCACCTGCTGTCTCTACATGTAGAGGATAAGAGGACGAAAGACGTGAGGGAGCCGATTAGCATTTCACACACACACACACACACACACACACACACACACACACACACACACACACACACACACACACACACACACACACACACACACACACACACACACACACACACTCACACTCTCTCTCACACACACAGGGAGTCCACTGAGTTTCTCTGGTCTGTAACTCGGTGGGATTTGCTTCTGTTAATGGCTTCCGCTGACCACAGGATAATAATGAAAGCTAATGAGAATGTGAAACTTGGAGGATTTGTAAAATTAGTTTGTGCGACAGTACCTATTACATTACATTACAAATGCATACAATTATTTTATTTTTTTAAGTTGCCCTTTCTTCATTTTAGATTGTTTATCTCTCTTAGTAATTCTCAGCAATATGAACAGGGCATTGCATTGTCTATATGCCCTTTTACAAAGTCTTGATTTGGTTTTTGGTCTTTACTAGAACAGGTTTTCCTGCTTAAATGTTGATTATTTCCTCATATTCTCCATTGTTGCAGCTCCTCTCTTCCCAGTCTGTCAGTAACACTCTGTTTAGTTTCTGTCTCTATGAAGCCCTTCCTTCTGAAAAGCACACTATGCTCTGATTGGTCAGCTGGAGTAGTGTGTTGTGATTGGTCGACCAATTCGAGCGTGTTTGGGAAATGTCCCGCCCCTTACCATAACCGCCAGTTTAACAAACTACTAACTAACTCAACCAGTCCCCGCCCCTTTATTCTGCGCATTAATTATTTAAATGAGGAATATTGTGACGTGTTCCCGGGAGAAACTCAAGACTACAATGGAGGCGTTTCAGGGAGTATTAAAGGAGTATTAGAGGAGTATCAGAGGAGTATTAGACCAGTTTTAGAGGAGTATTAGAGGAGTTTAAGATCAGTTTTCAGGGAGTTTTTCAGGGAGAAAAAAATTCACCCCCCTCACAGTTTTCATGAAGGACAACATTAGCGATATAGACCAAAACCACTTTTTGCACCAGGCTGTAAACACATTTTATTCTGCTTTAAAGTTGGGCATTTTAACATGGGGGTCTATGGGATTGACTCTCTTCTGCAGCCGGTCTCTAGTGGCCAGTGGAGGAACTGCAGTATAAGTCACTTCCGTGTTGGATTAAAGGTGACCTATAATTCAAAATTGAATTTACCTTGGTATAGTCAAATAACAAGAGTTCAGTGCATGGAAATGACATAGAGTGAATCTCAAACTGGACTGTTTTCGCGTTCTCATTTAATTCACGTTTATGAAAAACACCCCTAAAAACGGTCGGTTCTCCACACAATAACGACTGTGACACAATAGTCGGGATCATTAATATGTACGCTTCCAAATATTTGCATAATGCCAGCCCTCAATGCCAGGCGGAACTGCGCAGCCGAAGCATGGCAGTTGCTCAGTGTTTGGATGTACACATGAACACAAAAGTATTTTTTAGTTCCTTCATCTGGGCCTCTGAAGAAACAATGGGTTAATTTTATTTTCTCTGGAAATTTCCAAACATTTCACCGAGTGTTTCCTCAACTTGGGCCAATACAGAGCTGGCCTCGGATCGAGCTACCAAGCAACACTTTCTGATGTGTAATTGTTCAAGTTCAGACAGGTAATCTTTCTCTCAAAATCGTTCAATACTGTTTATGCATCAGTAAGTCAAGCCAGTGACTAAAATATCAGCTTCACATCGTTTCTTTTAGTAGGATGAAAATAATCGTATTTAAATTGTGAAGAAATTATATACAGAAAGCGATCAAAGAACAATCTTTCCACACAGCGCGAGTTTATCTGGACACTTGCCAAACTCGTTATGAAATCAATGACGCACGTTACTGCACAACAAAGCTCTTACTGTATTTACATCATCGTGTTTGCATTGGTGAAAGCAGAGAGAGTGCAGAAACTGCTTTGCAATGATAAGATCTTCATTCTCGCGATCAACACACTGTCATCTGCTCAATGCTCATCACGGCAACATTTTATGTGATGGGAATAGATCTAAATACTTTAAAAACATCTCACGATTCGTTAATCTCGATAGCTGTTATAGTAAAAACGTATAATAGCTGTAGTAAAAGTATTCGGGAGAGAGTTTCACATGTAATGCGTAGCTATTTCATATGCAAGCATGTCAGCCAATCACAGCAGTGGCCGCGGTTACACTGAATCCCACAGCAGCCAATCACAGCAGTGGCCGCGGTTACACTGAATCCCACAGCAGCCAATCACAGCAGTGGCCGCGGTTACACTGAATCCCACAGCCAATCACAGCAGTGGCCGCGGTTACACTGAATCCCACAGCCAATCACAGCAGTGGCCGCGGTTACACTGAATCCCACAGCCAATCACAGCAGTGGCCGCGGTTACACTGAATCCCACAGCCAATCACAGCAGTGGGCGCGGTTACACTGAATCCCACAGCCAATCACAGCAGTGGGCGCGGTTACACTGAATCCCACAGCCAATCACAGCAGTGGCCGCGGTTACACTGAATCCCACAGCCAATCACAGCAGTGGCCGCGGTTACACTGAATCCCACAGCCAATCACAGCAGTGGCCGCGGTTACACTGAATCCCACAGCCAATCACAGCAGTGGCCGCGGTTACACTGAATCCCACAGCCAATCACAGCAGTGGGCGCGGTTACACTGAATCCCACAGCAGACACGCCCCTTCAAACAGAGTGTTCAAATCAGAGGCTAAAAGCAGGCTAGGAAAAATGCCATTTATTTCTAAATTATGATTATTTTTTATCTAAAAAACATACTAACATTATAAGGGTAACCCAGGAAACATTATAAAATAATAAAAAAAAACATTATAGGGCACCTTTAAGAGAGAGACGGGAAGGTTGCCGCTTGATTAAAACACAGGTTTGTGCACCACATCGGACAGTCAGACAACTACCCACCCTGTCGATGTTTTGTGCAGGACACGAGAGAAAAGCTGGAAGAAAAGGACAAGAGAGTTCTGTGCTGCGACTGTATAGTGATGGTGAACGCCGTCGTCTCTGCACTGATCAGACTCTCAGAAATAGCAGCGTATTGATTTGCTGTTCTGAAATGTCTGTGGCTCTCAGTACTCTACCATATCCCCATGTTAAATTAGGCCTGTCACAATGGATCGTCCTTAAACAGTAGCAGTAAAGCGATGCCGGTGACTCGACATGTCTGACTTTGAGAGTGTTTTCAGGGAAGGAGATCGTCTTGGACGAGGTCAGGACAGTCATCCGAGGGCTCTGGGGCTTTATGGATGATTAGCTCCAGAATTGGTTTACTGACATCCATTCTGTTAGAGATCAAACCGGCAGATTTGCTCATTAGCAGTGAAGCTGTGCGGCGTCTCCATCTCTGATGAGACTCTGGGTTAATGTTGATGCTCAGACCTGTTCCTCTATTATCATGTGCTTGTTCATCATTAGCCGGAGCTGACTTGTGTTTAAAATCAGCATGAAAGGGAAGTTGCGCTGGTCTTTTCTCCTCTATTGTGTCGTATATCGAGTGAAACGCTTCTGGAACAAGAACAAATGTGGGCGGGGCTTGATTGTGTCTGTGTGGAGTTGATTGGATGGTTGTGGTTTGCTATTGGCTGATCTCATGTGAGTGACAGGTTATAGCCCCGCCCACATCATCAGAGAAGAGAAGAGATGCTGCAAGAGGAACTGATTCTGATTCAAGATTATTAACACAATAATGATGTGCAACGATAATTTAGAATATATACTGCAATACTCCATTAAAGGGACATATCATGAAAATCTGCCTTTCCCCGTGTGTGAGAGCTGTAATCCGGCGCTTCTACCGACACAGAACACGTGAACAGTGAAACCCAGTAACTGTGTTCTGGTGAGTCTTTCTCTGAGAGCATGACAAACAATAAGCCGATCAGATTTCGCTCCTTCTGCCGTATGAAGAGGATCTTATTATAATATTCCCGGCCCTTAATCTGCACGTTCACACACACCAGCGACATTGGGTTCGGCGAGCGCCAACAGAGACCAGTTCTAACGCACTGGAGAAGATCCAGCAAAGCCTGAAACTGTTCTGTGGTCGAGCACAGACGACACTGAACACTATTGACCAGAACATGTCAGCGCTGTCTTATAAACACCTCAGGAACTGTGGACACTTGTGGAAGAGTTCAACATGATGAGGAGATGATCAGTGTAACTCCACAACAACTACAGAAATGTCTCCGCTAACATTCAGAAACGTGTAAAAGTGAAGCTCTCCCTGAGTCTCTCCGTAAGGCTGCACTCGCTGCTGTTACTCCTGACTCTGGATCAGTGAGATCGGCCTGTGTTGTTATAGACCAATTTCCAGCCGACGTCACAGTTACGTCACGGCGCTAGCTGGTGGCAGAACAAAGGGAAAACTGGAGGCGGTGAATACAAACCAGCACAGATTCGGCTACAAAATAAGGATCTTAAATTATTCTTATTATTATTAAATCTCATCTTGTTGTGTTGTTGGGTGCAAGAATCAATGAAACATTAATATGCTTTATCTGCAATTTTTTATTTCTAGAAAATATTCACCTCATTAAAATTGCACTGTAATGTCACTCTTTACATTGTCGTCTTCATGGCGCTGGCTAGGCAGAACTGCGGATCGTACACACACGTCTTGCACATCACCATTCAGCACATAGTTATAGGCATCTAAAGATTTATATGCCCTCCGTTTCTCTATCAGGTAGGTGTAGATGTCAGGCCACTCAACCGGAGGTAGCGTTAACGTTAATCCTGTCAGATCCTCAATGAGTGTACGGGTCAGCCAATCTGGTTCCGTCCGTTAAAATTAACTTTTGCAAATAACAATCGCGGTCCTGGACAGTGAGTGACCTTGCACATTAAGATAAAATCGGATTTTCTCCAGTCATTGTTAAAAACAAGCTAACAAAACTTGCAGACTTTACGTTAGTGAAGCGGCCAGAGGGATCGTTCTGCCACCACTTAAGCTCCGCCCACATAAAAACGTCACCATGTTTACCAACTGAAAATTGGTCTATTGCATAGACAGTAAAAGAAGTGGACAGAGCATCTCATTGGAACTCAGTTGAGACAGTTGAAGCCCATTTTTAGCGATTTTTGAGCACTTCCGTTCCTGACGCGCAGACTCAGACCGACTCAAACTAAGCTTGATGACGTGAGCAACCTGTCTGACAGACGTTACTCTTCTAGTAGCTGTGCCAAGAGGAATCTGAATCATTCCCTTCCGAAACTTGCAGAGCCGGAGATCGTGAGTATTAGCTGTCCATGAGCTTGCAGCAGGAGCAGCTTTACAACTCTCTATGGGCTTCTCCCTTGACTTTATGCCTCGACGTCCCCCCGATCGCCTGCGAGCTTCTCCTCCTGTCTATACGGTAATTTCTGTACAGCGCGACAGAGAGTCGAGTGGTTATGACGCAATCGTTAGCCTATTTTTACTAAATCTGTTTCTACGGGGCCATAACGTAACATAGAAGGTAATGGAGCCTTTTATACATTGTCGTGTTTCTTTAGAAATAAATAATGGACAAATTGAGTCTTTAAACGCCTCAGATGTAAAGTTATTCGCTGTCAAAGTGACGCCAAAATGAATGGGAGTCAATGGAAATGCTAACGCAAGTGAAGTTCTGCTACAAGATGGCGGCACCCGGCCGGCTTCAACTTCCGGTCGATGGATTACCCCCTTGGTCTATTGCCAGAGTCTCTGAAGCTCGTGTGAAGGCCCCGCCCTCTTCTGAACAGAGGCGGAGCTAAAGCTCATTTGCATTTAAAGGGACACACACATAAACGGTTCGTTTTTGCTCACACCCACAAATTTTACAAGCTATAATAAATGATCTGGTATTTTGAGCTGAGATTTCACACACACATTCTGGGGACACCAGAGATTTATATTACATCTTGTAAAAGGGGCATAATATGTCACCATTAAAATCAGAAGTGTCAATTGGTGACTTTAAAACCCATTTATAGGCCAAACAACACTGTACCTTGTCCTCTAGTAAGCTATAATGAAAAGGAGGTAAAAAAAACTCGACTTCTTTACTAGAAAAACCCATTGGGAAACCAGCAGAGACTCCCACAGTCGGATGAGTTCGGATCACCAACCAACCGGACTGGATCGTCACATTAGCGCTCTTTTAGAGACCTTTAATCTCTCTCTCTCTCTCTCTCTCTCTCTCTCTCTCTCTCTCTCTCTCTCTCTCTCGTATCAGCTCTCAGTATCTCTGATCGATGCTGAATCAAGGCCGCAGGAATAAAGGGTCACTTTGGTGAAAAATGACCTCCAGACAGCGTTCTCCATTGATGAGCATCCAGAAGTAGACGTGTGTTCTGATGAAATGTTTTGCAACTATCCTGCATATTGCTAATACTGTTTTACCAGTGGTTTTAAAAGTGTGGAACAAGTTTATGTAATATTTATAAAATTTTAATAATTAATTTTAGACAGAAATTGGGATAGTTGCTACAGTGACTGCTGGAATATAGTGTTCTGGTGGCGGCATCAGTCAATCAGTGCTATAATGATGTAAAGTAATTAATCACATCAGCAGGAATAATTATATGCATCATAGACCTCTATAGAAAGACATGCACTAAAAAGTCTGAAATATTTAAGATTTGTTCATGTTTTTGAACAAAGTCTCTTCTGCTCAGCAAGGCTGCATTTATTTGATTAAAAAAATCAGTGAAAACAGTGAAATATTATTACAATGTAAATCTTCTGTTTTCTATGTGAATATACAGTAAAGTGTAATTTATTCCTGTGATCAAAGCTGATGTTCAGCATCATTACTCCAGTCTTCAGTGTCACATGATCCTTCAGAAATCACTCTAATATGAGGATCTGATGCTTAAAAAACATTTATGATTATTATCAGTGTTGAAAACAGTTGTGCTGCTTCAGAAGAACAACTAATCATAACCCTACCATTTAAAAGTTTGGGGTCAGTAAAGACTTAATTTTAAAGTCGCCCTGTAGTCAATAATTTTATCCCTTAAAACTCATCTTTGATCACCAAAATGACATATTTAAACGTTTTTCCCCTTGAAAAGAAATTCTGCATGCCTTAAAATATCTTGAATGTAACTCGACACCCTCGCCTCATTTAGTATGCGCGGCTCTATGAATATGCAAATGAGCCCCGCCTCCACTCACTCCCTCAGCTCAGAGATCCACTGGTTGACGATCACACGTTGATCTGATTGGTTACAAGGTCGTTTGTGACGTCAGAAACACCAGCGATTTCAAACCGTGTTTTTGAGACTGTCTTTGGTTCACTGCAGTTTTAAGCAGAAAATACTCAGCAATGCTGTCGACTTATGAACTTACACATGGTGTGTCTTAAAGCGTATTAAAAACACATATAAACAACATTAAAAAAGAGATTTTCACCACAGGGGGACTTTAAGAAATTAATACTTTTATTTAGGATGCAAATTGTGAGAGTAAACACATTTTTAATGTTACAAAAAATCTATTTCAAATAAATGCTGTTCTTTTGAACTTTCTATTCATCAAAGAATCCTGAAGAAATGTATCACGTTTCCACAAAACACACACACAAAAATGTAGCAGCAGCAATAGTTAATTAAGATAAACTAATACAGAAAATGTGCAAAATAACACAGCACCTGTGCTTGAGACACAACATGCCGTGTTTTGTGGCGTTTGGCTCGTTTGCTGTAATAGTGTGTGTGTGAGCTTTGCCGTGTGTGGTTCAGTGCAGCGTGTGTGTGTGTGTGTGTGTGTGTGTGGTTGGTTCAATCCAGCGTGTGTGTGTGTGTGTGTGTGTGTGTGTGTGTGTGTGTGTGTGTGTATGTGTGAGCTGATGCCAGTTAATTGCTGGAACATCAGGGTCTTGTTTTAATGGTGCTGATGCTGAAGCCCTGACAGGATAGAGGCCATATAAAAGATGTAGGCCACATTAAAACACACAGTAACGAGCAGAGCAGCCAATCAGAGCTCAGAACGAAGCACACACACATTTCACTCTCACTATACACCAGCTCTGTTTACTCTGTGTGAGTCAAAGGGCTTTAGCTGCCTTCTGCTGCACTGTAAAAAATTTAAAGTTGTCTCAACTAATTATTATTTAGTAACTAGTTCCACAGAATTTTTACGTTCACTCAATTTCTCTCTTCAAAGTGTTGCTTCAATTATTATTTTTTAGTTGGCCAAAACTTGACTCCAACTTAAAAAAGTATGTTTGCTCAACTAGTTTTAGTTCATTCAACTAAAATGTTTTAGTTGGTCCAAACTTGACTCCAACTTAAAAAAGTATGTTTGCTCAACTAGTTTTATAGTTCATTCAACTAAAATGTTTTAATCAGGATTTATTATTTGGGCTTAACTAAAAATTGCTGTACTAAATTTTATACTGAGGTTAACAAAATTATTTACTGGTGTGTATTAATCACATAAAAACACAAATGAAAAGAGATATTAGCTTTTATTTCACAACAATCTGCACAAACTAAACATACAGGCTAAAGTGCTCAGTTGACAAACATTAAATTCAATACTGCCAATTCCATTTCAAACATTTATGGAACTAAAAAACATTTACTAATCTTTCCCTAAACTGAGAACAATAAAGCACATTTTGAATTGTAGTAAAAACTACAAACTCTGCAAGTAATTAATACATAAAATAATTAGTGCTGTCAAGTTGATTAATAACATCTTAACATAAAAGTTTGTGTTTATATGTGTATATATATTATATTTATAATTATATACCGGTATTTATATATATATATATATATATATTATATGTGTGCGCATGTGGGTGTAAGGACGTCTGCCTTTACAAGCACATGAACTTTAATGACCCCATTATTAATCCATAGGGTTTAATATGGAGTTGGCCCACCCTTTGCTACTATAACAGCTTCAACTCTTCTGGGAAGGCTTTCCACAAGGTGTAGGAGTGTGTTTATGGGAATTTTGGCCATTCTTTTAGAAGCGCATGTGTGAGGTCAGGCACTGATGTTGGACCTGGATAACAGTTTCTGCTCTAATTCATCCCAAAGGTGTGCTATCAGGTTGAGCTCAGGACTCTGTGCAGGCCAGTCAAGTTCCTCCACACCAAACTCCTCATCCATGCCTTTATGGTCCTGCTTTGTGCACAGTCATGTTGGAACAGGAAGGGACCATCCCCAAACTGTTACCACAAAGTTGGGAGCATGAAATTGTCCAAAATGTCTTGGTATGCTGAGGCTTTAAGAGTTCCTTTCACTGGAACTTAAAGGAGAACTCCGGCGCAAAATGAACCTTTGGTCTAATTACACATTGTTACCTAGTCAACCGTTATCTGAGATTTGTTTTCATGATTATCGAATGTAAATAGTTTTATCTCTAAAAACAGTTTAGCCTATAATGCTAGTATAACGCTAGTATATTGGGCATAGTGTAATGACAAATAAAAATCGCTTGTTAATACCACTAACAAGGCTGAAAATAGCCCCACACTAACACGGTAGCGTAATGAGGGTCCCTACCTTCAAACCGAAGCATTGAGAACTTGGTAAGTGTCCAGACAGTTTAATAAGAAGATATTTTAAACATACAGTCAACTTCACGTATACAGGCAGGAGCCATCTTTGAAATACAGCCTTTACCAGTCGATCTACGAACGCCGATCCAAGCCTGCTGTTCGCGCTCACCTTATCACAACTTATAGCTCGTTCACATCTCACCAGCGCACTTGGATCGGCGTTCGTAGATAGTTGACTGTATGTTTAAAATATCTTCTTATTAAACTGTCTGTACACTTACAAAGTTCTCAATGCTTCGGTTTGAAGGTAGGGACCCTCATTATGCTACCGTGTTAGTGTGGGGCTATTTTCAGCCTTGTTAGTGGTATTAACAAGCGATTTTTATTTGTCATTACACTATGCCCAATATACTAGCATTATAGGCTAAACTGTTTTTAGAGATAAAACTATTTACATTCGATAATCATGAAAACAAATCTCAGATAACGGTTGACTAGGTAACAATGTGTAATTAGACCAAAGGTTCATTTTGCGCCGGAGTTCTCCTTTAAGTTCCAGTGAAAGGAACTCTTAAAGCCTCAGCATACCAAGACATTTTGGACAATTTCATGCTCCCAACTTTGTGGTAACAGTTTGGGGATGGTCCCTTCCTGTTCCAACATGACTGTGCACAAAGCAGGACCATAAAGGCATGGATGAGGAGTTTGGTGTGGAGGAACTTGACTGGCCTGCACAGAGTCCTGAGCTCAACCTGATAGCACACCTTTGGGATGAATTAGAGCAGAAACTGTTATCCAGGTCCAACATCAGTGCCTGACCTCACAAATGCGCTTCTAAAAGAATGGCCAAAATTCCCATAAACACACTCCTACACCTTGTGGAAAGCCTTCCCAGAAGAGTTGAAGCTGTTATAGTAGCAAAGGGTGGGCCAACTCCATATTAAACCCTATGGATTAATAATGGGGTCATTAAAGTTCATGTGCTTGTAAAGGCAGACGTTCCAAAACTTTTGGCAATATAGTGTGTGTATATGTACACACATATGATATACAAACTTTCATGTTAGATGGGATTAATCGTGATTAAGTGATTTGACCACTAAAAAGAATACAACACCAACAACAACAACAACTGGTAACAAAATGGTGTCCGAGATATTTCATAAGTATAAAAAGTATTAAAAACAACAACTGAATATTTGGCATCATAACATTCAAAGTGGTGCAGGGATGATGTCAAAACCAGAAAGTCTAATTCGACACTGGTTCTTCGTTTATTGGTGAAATAAGCTCTGTGGTAAACACAATTTGACAATAAAATGGATTTTCTTTTCTACAATGTAAACTACACACAGATACGTTTTTATCATTGTAGAATAAAATATCTAAGTATCATCAACTTGTTTACCACAAACCTTATTTCACTAACAAATTGAAAAAGCCTATTATTATTCATAAAAAAAGCATAGGAATATTTTGAGGGAACCAGTGGAGAATTAGTCTTTTGGGTTTTGATGTCATCCCTCCACCACCTCTGACCTCTAAACAAGATAATCTTTTTTTTTTTAACACCTGCAACAGTTTGGTTCTCAGTGACTGAATTTGAGCAGAACACTTCTCACTGTCGAGACCCAGAAATACCTTTTGCACTGCTTCAAAAAGGTACTTCCACTGTTTGGGTTAATCAATAGAGTGTAAAGCAGTCCGAAAAGCACTCCAAAGGCAGTTGGTACATTTGAAACATTTAGTATAACTTCTTCCTCCACCACTACAGCGACATCCACCACTGAATCCAGGCCTCCAGCATCAATTTGCATCCCTCTGGTCTGCCTCTCCACATCATCGCCTCTCTGGTTTGAACCACATAAGATGGATGAATAAATGGGAGGGGGAAAGATAATTGTTATAAGACATAATAAAACCAACTGTTCATCAAAACTACTTGAACTTAATTTTCAACAGCTAAATGTACAATTTATAATTTAAATATACTTTGTGTAATGGCGATTTGTCTTCAACTTAAATCAAACAAGAAATCAAAATAAAATAAACAAACTCAAAATCAAACAGCCATTGAGGCACTTAAAGATCGAATCTTACGCAGGATACAATAAGTCCAATGTCCAAGCAAGCATATCGTTCATGCGGTTTATTTCCATTTGAGCAAGCAAAACAAATGGTGTCTGCAGCCTCTCTTTCCCTGGTAAAAAACCAACAACCTTTCCCAGTGCCTGCCTGTCTTAAATGTGACCACCATTATATACCTGCCAACAGGTGCTCAATACTATCAAAATAAAAGTCCCAAAAATACTCAAATTAACTAAAATAACAACATTAATATTCTGGATCTACATCAATAAAATAATCATGCAAATTATTTAAGGTGAAACAAAATAAAGTAATTTAATTATTAACTTAATTACAAAACAAGGAAATAGCTCCAACACTCCGGCCCCTAATTGTGAAATGTGTAAACCCACAATTATGTTTCTTCCTGTAACGGAGCTATTCTCTAGCTATGTCCTAAAAATAATACATCAATTCTTCTGGTCTTCTTCCCGTGGCTGTCTGGAAAAGAAACAAACAGAAGGAAAATAGAAGAGAAGAGGGAAAAGAAAGAATATATGTCCATGATGCTACACTGTTGCCTCCAGAAGCAGACAGATCTTCGTTATAGGTCTCTCCAAGACACTGGTCTTAGTTTGGAGGAGCACAGAGCGAACCAATCCTTTGGCGTCTGGCTTAGTACTCAGAATTCGGCCCATCATCCAGGATCCTCTCGGTGCCGTGGCAACAGCAATGATGACGATATCCCCAGGAGAGAAACTTCTTCTTGGTATAGCCCATTTTTGTCTTTCCTGCATTAGAAGTAAGTATTCAAATGTCCATCTTTTCCAAAAAAGTTCGGCAATGTATTGTACTTGCTTCCATCTTCTCCTGATATACATGTCATTCTTTGCGAAGAGTCCTGGTGGAAGGATGGGTTTTCCTTTTAGCAGAAGAATATGGTTTGGTGTGAGAGGCTCAAGGTCATTAGGGTCATCGGAGACCTTTGTAATGGGTCTGTCGTTTAGTATTGACTCTACCTCACAAAACAGCGTCTGCAGGCCTTCATCATCCAAAACCTGCTGCCCAAGAACCGAGGTGAGTATGCTTCTTACTGAGCGGATCAAACGCTCCCAAACACCGCCTTGATGTGAGGCTGTAGGTGTATTAAAGCTCCACTTAATCCCATCTTGAACCAAAGCACCTTGAATTTTTGCATTATTCAAAGCGGCAAGACTTTGCTTTAACTCTTTGTTTGCTCCAATGAAATTCGTGCCATTGTCTGACCTTAGGCTGGACACCGGACCTCTTCTACAAATGAATCTCCGCAGAGCATTAATGCAGGAATCCGTATCTAAAGAATATGCCACTTCCAGGTGTATTGCCCGACTGGTCAAACATGTGAAAAGCACTCCATACCTTTTTAGAAAGCTTCTTCCTCTTTTAACTTCTATGGGGCCGAAATAATCAACTCCCACAGCTGTAAAAGGAGCCTTGTCTGGCATAACCCTCTCTTCCGGTAAGTCTGCCATCTTCTGCTCTCCCAGTTTTCCTCTGTAACGTCTACATGTTGTACATTCTGAAATTATTTTTCTTGCAGCAGAGTTGGCATTGATTATCCAATATCTCTGTCGAAGTCTGTTCAACATGTGGTTTCTACCAGCGTGTCCTAGTTGTTGATGGATATGACGTAAAATCAGCTGGGAAACATGCAGATCTTTGGAAAGGATAACAGGATGTTTAATCTCTGATGGTAATGCAGACTTGTGCAAGCGACCCCCGACTCTGAGAATGTCATCTTCCAATATAGGATCCAACTTGTACAATGAACTGTCCTTGGGGACATTAACCAAGCCGGTCTTCAGGGAGGCAATTTCACTCTTAAACCGGTGTTTTTGAACAAAACGAAGTATTGCCTTTTCTGCTTCATCATAACTTTCTGGAGTTAAGGATTTCCCTCCAAGAGTGGCTTTGAAGCTCTGAAGTTTTTGTTCAACAAACCCTTTGACTCCTATGTCTCTGTCACTTTCAGTAGATTTGAACTCTTTTCTCTTCTGGCTCAGGAGCAAAAGAACTCTTTTAAGCTGGAGAAACCAGGCAACAGATGTTCTAAGCTTCCTCCAAGATGAGAAATAATTAATGAGATAGTCTGTAGGATCTTCTGAGTGCTTGACAATAGCATTCACAGCTACTTCTCTTTTGACCTCTGGGTCCTCAGATGGAATCACAGCTATATCCACATCAGTGATTGGCCACTCCTTCTCTGATAAAGAGAGGAACTCTGGACCTTTAATCCATTTCTGGTGTATGAGAAATTCCTCTGCTCTCAGTCCACGAGATGCTTCATCGGCAGGATTGATCTTAGAGCCCACATACTTCCACTGGTCAACTTCTGTGGCTTCTCTAATAACCGAAACCCTGTTTGCAACAAAGGTATGGAAACGTCTAGTTTCATTACAGATATACTTGAGGACGGTTGTGCTATCTGTCCAAAACATTGACCTCTCCAGCGGCCACTGTAACTCTTTCTGAAGCATTCTGTCCATTCGGACAGCCAGAACTGCTGCTGCAAGCTCCAGACGAGGAATGGTGACTTGCTTCAGGGGCGTAACTCTAGTCTTTCCCACAAGAAATGAAACATGTACTTTGTCACCAGCTTTCAGTCTCAGGTAAGACACCGTACCATATCCAACTTGACTGGCATCTGAAAAGTTATGAATTTGGGCTGTTACAGATGTTCCCAAGTCAGAAGGTTTAATGCAGCGATCCACCTTGAATCCACTCATTTTCTGGAGATCCGTTAGCCAGTTAGACCATTGTTTAGAGAAGGAAGGGGGTATTTGTTCATCCCACTTCAAGTTTCTTCTGCAGAGCTCCTGTAACATTAACTTAGCTGGCATGATAAAAGGACCCAAAAAACCTAATGGATCGTACAGTGAGCTGACCACCGACAAAATACCTCTCCTGGTATGGGGCCGTTCCTGTACTGAAGTCCTAAACATAAACTTGTCAGACTCAACACACCATTGCAGACCAAGCGCTCTTTCAATAGGAAGCTGGTCCGTGTCTAAATCCAGATCTTTCGTCTCTGTTGCTCTGATGTTACTTGGGATTGATGTCAACACAGAGCGGCTATTAGTCACCCATTTTCTGAGACTAAATCCACCTTTGTCGCAGAGCACAGTCAAGTCATTTGCAATTTTAATTGCATCTCCTTCTGAGGCTATGGATTTCAGGCAGTCGTCCACATAAAAGTTATGACGAACTGTACTGATCACTGCATCTGGAAAATCCAACACATTGTCCTCTGCAGTTCTTCTCAAGGCATAATTTGCACAACTTGGGGACGATACTGCTCCAAACAAGTGTACCTTCATTCGATATTCCACTGGTTCTTGATCACTATTGCCATTAGGCCACCAAAGAAAGCGAAGAAAGTTCATGTGTTTATCAGGCACATGTACTTGATAAAACATGGCATGGATGTCAGACATGACAGCAACATGTTCTTTCCTGAACCGAATGAGGACCCCAATAAGAGAGTTGGTGAGATCTGGACCCTGCAAGAGCTGACAATTTAGTGATGTTCCTTTGTATGTAGCTCCGCAGTCAAACACAACCCTCAGCTTTCCTTTAGTGGGGTGATGTACTCCGTGATGGGGGATGTACCAGACTTTTCCATCCTCTTGTTCCATTTGGTCGACAGGTACCACTTCAGCATAGCCCTGAACCAACATATCACTGATAAATGAGGTGTACTCCTCCTTAAACGTATCATTCCTTTCAAACTTCCTCTTCAAACCTTGTAGGCGCTGTTCAGCAACACAGCGATTATTTGGTAAGACAGGATCTTCTTCCCTGAAAGGTAAGTCAATGCAATAATGTCCGTTTTTCAGTTCTGCTGTACTACTCACAATCTTCATGAATTTAACGTCCTCTCTTGACATCTCCAATTGCTCCTCTGATGTTCTTTCATTAAAATCATGGTTATATTGTTTAATGAGCATTTCTTCCAGATATTCCACAGATATGCGATTGGTTGTAACAGAGCAGCCAGTCTTTACTCTATTGCTGCCACCCCCTCGAAGTGGTCCATTAATTATCCAGCCAACTCTTGTTCGAACTGCATATGGTCCTTCACCTTGACTGTTGATCAACTCCCAGGGTTCCATCACTTTTGCTGCATCAGTTCCAATGAGCAAATCAACATTTGAATCCACATCATGAAGGTGTATGTTCCCCAAGTAAGACCATTTAGCCACATCCTCTTGTCGTGGAATGTTCAATTTTGACACTGGCATAATTTTTTGAGTTAAAACATTAGGCAACTCAATAAAATCATTAGTATCCATGCTAGACACTTCCAAACCAGACAAAACATTAGTACTCACAATTTTCTTTTGACCCATTGTCCTTAATAGAATGTTTGCTGGCTTTCCTCTTAGGCCTAGTCTCCTTGCCAAATCAACAGTGCAGAAAGTACCTGAACTCCCAGGATCCAAAAAAGCGTAGGTCTGTACAACTGTATTACTCATCTGGCTTTTAACCTGAACTGCAACAATTGAGAAGACAGCATCATCCTCTTCACCGGCCCCTATATGACCACATGTCTGTTGTCCAGTTGACACACTCAGTGGAAGGCTCACAGACTCCTGTGCTTCTTTGAACGATGTACCCTTTACCTCAATGTGAAGGACTGAGGGGTGCTTCAGGTGACACACACTGCAATCTAAACGACTCCTACAGTCTTTGCTTGTGTGACCAACTTTTAAGCAACCAAAACAAATTCCATTTTCCTTTATGAAACTTATCTTGTCCCGGTGCATCTTCAATTTAAACCGTGAGCATTTATCCAGAGCGTGATTGTTCTGTTGGCAGAATAAACAGCATCTAAGATTACTTTGGGCAGAGGAGGACTTGCTCTTATCGTCAATGTAGCTCCTATCTCCTTCTTTTACTGAACTGACACTGGTTGCAAAAGTGTTTCCAGTTCTTCTCTGCTTTGCATGTCCAGCGTTGGAGACTTTAGTATAGGTCGTAGGTTGACAATCCTGTATATTACCAAACAGAGGGTCAGAGACAATTCTTACTTGTTTTTCAACAAAGGTCACAAGGTCAGTGAATACAGCCCTGTTTCCACTTTGCTCCTGCAGATCACATGCAACATTTCTCCATTTTTCCCTTAGCTTATAAGGCAATTTCATTACAATGCTTCTGAGGTTGGATGGCATGTCCAACTCCTTCATATACATGATTTGCTGTGTTAAATTGGAACAACCTCGAAGAAACAGAGAAAATGATTGTAGTGCTTTCACATCCTCTGGTTTAATGAGAGGCCATGTAAGAATTTTGTCCATATAAGCAGAGGCGATTTTGTGCTCATTACCAAAATGTTCTGCAAGAAGGGATTTAGCTCTTTGGTATCCCTGCTGAGGAGGCAAGTGCTGACAACTTTTCACCAGGTCTCTTGGCTGACCCCTGGTGTACTGCTCCAAAAAGTTCAAGCAATCACTCATATTATTAGTCTTTTCTTCTACACAGTTTTCAAAAGCTCTAATAAAGGTTCTAAACTGAAGAGGGTCACCATCAAACACAGGAATATTTCTCATTGGCAAAGCAGATGCTAAATTTTGCTGAACCAACAATGTGGTGATGTCGTTCTGTCGTTGCATAATGCTCAAAATATCGTTCTGGGTGTTATCATCGCATGCTGGGTTAAGATAGGATTGGCGTCCTATTTGTTGAGCATCATGAACCATTGGTGTCCTTTGTGTTTGGGTGTCACTTGTTGCAAGTCTGGTGTCTGATGGTTTCATTTCCACCTTTTTAGGTCTGACAATCTGAGCCTGTGACACAGGGTGAGATCCACGGTGTTTATTCTTTATGTCACTGTGTTCTGGAATGAAATGATCAGCGTGAGGATTGAGGCGGCCTGTCCTTTGCTTGTTCTTTTCATAATAGGAATTCATTCCATCAGATCCTTTAGAACCACACTTTGAATTCATTTCCAGCACATGAAGTTTAGCATTGGCTACAGCAAGATCGGTTTCCAGAGCCAACTGTTCCTTTTCCTTCCTTAATTCCTCTTCTTTGGCTTCTAACAAGTGTTTCCTTTTTAATGCAGTCATGCGTTCCATAAGTGCTGCCTTATCAGCTTCTGCATTTATCCTTGCAGATGAAGTTGAGGATACTCTTGATACTTGAGAGTGTAATCTGGAATTATTCTCCTTTACAAATGAGATGTTAGATGCACTGTCCTCAGGTCTAATCCCATCAGAAGTTACGCTTTGGTTGTCAGGATGTTCAGCATCAATATCAACTGATTGTACATATGGGTGAGCAGCCTCAGACAACCAGCCCTTTACTTCTTCAGTGAAATCACAGAACATGGTCATTTTTGTATGAAAATACTTATTTTGTCTTTGAACTTCACTCTCTGGCAAATTCAAATTCAAGAAGGATTCATGTGTGTCATTAGCTTCCTCATAACACTTAATGCATTTTCCCAACTGAGATTGCACAGAGTTCACATTGTCAGTGGATTCCATCAAGACACGTATTTGTTCCATGTACTTCTTAGCCTGCTTACATTTCAAAGACCTCTTTTCTTGGCACGTTTTTGCATAAAATGCCAACCCTTTTTCGGTGAACTTGGCGCTTCGTTTTACAGAGTGCGTAGACAGAGCGTCACTCTTCGCTCTTGATGTGCCAGATTGTTGCGACATTGTTTGTTTGTTCTCAAATCCCTTTAAGTCCATCTCAATTTTCACACAATTTGTTTGCCGTAGCACGAAGAAACATCATTTGTTGCATTAAGTCACTTCAATGACATAGCTTTCTTATGAATGAATGACGTGAATGTCTCTGTTGAGGTATTGCGCAACCGCTACACATCCTCCAAAATCCCTCAGAACCTTCAAGACTTCCAATATTCAACCTCATGCAGTGAAACAATGAATCCAATGCTCCAATAGCTAAGCCATCTTCCAATACAGCTTCAAAGTAAACATTTTTCACATACCGACTTTTGAACAGCTTTGTGTGATGTCCGTAGGCCACTGTCTTTCCAGGCAACGATGTGGTTTTCAACAACCTACTCCACAATCCTCCTTTGTGTAAGTGATCCAAGCTTCCACAAAGTCCATCGACATGAATGTCCACATTTAAGGTGGGTTTTTTACTTATGTAATGGCGATTTGTCTTCAACTTAAATCAAACAAGAAATCAAAATAAAATAAACACACTCAAAATCAAACAGCCATTGAGGCACTTAAAGATCGAATCTTACGCAGGATACAATAAGTCCAATGTCCAAGCAAGCATATCGTTCATGCGGTTTATTTCCATTTGAGCAAGCAAGCATACAAACAAATGGTGTCTGCAGCCTCTCTTTCCCTGGTAAAAAACCAACAACCTTTCCCAGTGCCTGCCTGTCTTAAATGTGACCACCATTATATACCTGCCAACAGGTGCTCAATACTATCAAAATAAAAGTCCCAAAAATACTCAAATTAACTAAAATAACAACATTAATATTCTGGATCTACATCAATAAAATAATCATGCAAATTATTTAAGGTGAAACAAAATAAAGTAATTTAATTATTAACTTAATTACAAAACAAGGAAATAGCTCCAACACTTTGGCTATACAATACAAAGCGTTTAAAAAAATTTAAGAACTCTAATCCAAGATTATGTGATCACTAATATAAATCACTTACCAGTGCACGAATCTGAGTACACAAAATAATAGTATCAGCTAATTCACGACCTAGAAAGCTTATCGAGACACCCACTGATAACGGCCTTATGAAATGCCGTCCTCACGAGGTCAAAACGCTGTTTCAAAATGAGCGCCATTTTATCGTAGCTGGACCGTTAGATATTCAGGTTTATGTCGGTCTCTCCACGGGACAATTGCAAAAGTTCACAATCTTAACCTAATTCATCACGCTTAAGTTACCCTAAAATAGTGTATTAATGTGTTTAACATTACACGTTTCATAGATTTCAGTAACTCGCATCCATAAAAGTAGGCCTAACGTAACATTGGCCTATAATGATGAGAGAAAGACCGCGTTCTCTTCATATCAACTCTTCACGTTACGGAAACACACAAAAAAAATATCATAAAACATCCCGAAATTAAAGCTATTACACATTATAGTAGTACATTTTACATGTTTTATGAATTAAACGAGATACCACGTTCCCTTAGTTAAACGTAACGTTACGTTAATGGCGGCCTTCCCCTCGGACATAGGCTTAACGTTTTACGGTTTTAAATGTAACTTACGCTTATAAATATCTACGCAAAAACAACTGATATATGTTTACGTTGTACGAATATGTTGTACAAAATACGTTTTTGTCGATAAACTTGAACATATTCTACAATTTAACATATTCCGTGCCGAGTGAACTTGACATAACGTTACACTTAACTTTCTCTCGGACAAAACTTATAAAAACATTTCTAAATCCGTCTCAGGACGTAACACAAAACCATCACATATGTTGTACATTTTTGTCGTTATTATGTTTAAAATCGATCATTTATTCAGAGCCACTTACCTTGAGTGTTAAGTATGACCGTCTTTGACAAAAAGTCTCCGGCACTGCAGTACCGCAGCCGAGCCACTGCCTCGTAAAACCCGCGAAGTCAAATGCTGTATCCTTCCGCAAAATCAAGTGAGCCATAATCCAGATCCTTCCATTCTAAATGTAGCGATGCGCTTTTATATTGTATTTATTACCAAAAATAGACGGCTTAAATTCAAGATTTAAAAAATAAAGGTTTTATATATTAAAGTGTTGTATAGGATCCATCCACTCTCATAGTGCAGAAACGAAACCTCGACAATTTGATAAATATTGTTTTGATATTAGCCTATATCAAATGTTTATTAAATGTTTATAAATGTTCATTTTAACAACAAAACAACAAATATGTTCTGTTTTACGCATTAAAATATTGTATCATAGCTGGCCTTAATACTTTTAGCAAATATTGGCTAGATTTGTGTTTATTAGTCCAGTCAACATTAGCCATCCTAAAGTTGACTGGATTTGAAAATATCCCTTCATTTAATTTTTTTTCAAATATATTTTTGCAGACTTAATATAATATGTCTTCTTAACTAATCCCACGCATGAATATTGGTTCAACTTAAATATTTTTGCTCTTCCAACATTTTATTAATTGGCGTTTTTACAGTGTGTGTTGTGCAGTGTGTGTGTGTGTGTGTGTGTGTGTGCGCGCGCGCGTGTGTGTGTGTGTGTGTGTGTTTATATATTTATATTGGGATTGATAAGATGTTTCATGTTTTTGAAAGAGTCTCTTCTGCTCACTAAAGCTGCATTTATTTGATCAAAAATACTGTAAAAATTGTGAAATATTATTGTAATGTAAATCAGCTGTTTTCTATGTGAATATACAGTAAAGTGTAATTTATTCCTGTGATCAAAGCTGAATGTTCAGCATCATTACTCCAGTCTTCAGTGTCACATGATCCTTCAGAAATCACTCTAATATGATGATCTGATGCTCAAGAAACATTTATGATTATTATCAGTGTTGAAAACTGTTCATATTTTTGTGGAAACTGTGATGTAGGCTATTTTATTTTTCAGGATTCTTTGATTAATAGAAAGATCAAAAGAACAGCATTTATGTGAAATAGATATAATGCATCCTAGCTGAACACACACTTTCGACTGCTTTGAAAGAATTTTAATGCATTAATAATTCCTTGTAATGCAGCTCTCAGTGCATTTATGCTGTTTTGAATAATTGTACCCACAGATATAAGACATTATAATACATCAGTGCTGTTCCTCTCATGAAGAGGGTGTTGTATCACAGTAAAGATGCGGAGGCAATAACGGCTGGTGTGTTTGATCCTCAGCTGTGTTTGAAACGTAAAGCAGTAAACGAGTCTGACTCTCGTCCGTTCGTGTTTTCTCAACATGTCCTTCTTCTTTGCTTCATCTCTTGAGTCTGGGTCTTCTGAGGTGTGTTTTAAAGACATAAATCAAAGGGGGAAATATAAGCCTGTTTCTGCTTTAAACACACACACACACACACACACACACACACACACACAAAGGTATTTGCAACTTTATAATCCCCCGATTGTGACTGTCAATCTCACACTATGACCTTGAATCTCACAGTTGCTTCTTTGTTTCTTGTAATTGTGACTTTTTAACTCACAGGGAGTTTATTTATTATTTTAAACTTTCCCACAATTTGTGAAA